>NC_084505.1:28445126-28745126 GCF_024500385.1 Phyllopteryx taeniolatus | reverse complement strand
CCACATACAGAGACTGCTGAGAAACCAAATATAAATTGGTTTATTGACTTTTAAAAAAGGTAAAATGGTGTGCCCAAACACTGAAGATTAAAGTCAAATGTGGATTTATATAAACTCAGACCTAATGAGGAGAGCATGGTTGATCTCTCTGGAGGCTCTGACTAACAGATGCAGTGTACAGAATTGAGACACAACACAGAAAGGGTTCATATTTGTAAAGCACCAAGATAAAAAAAATCTGAGTTTTGATTTATTATGTTTCGCTGATTCTTAATTCCTTAATTTTGAGCAATTCTGAGCTTCTAATTTAGAAGAAAACAAGAAATGATCTAGGTTGGTTGGTGTGGTGGAAAGTGGATGTTCCACAAAGCATCTCTAAAATAGTTTCATCCAGGTCCAGTGACATTCTTTTTTTTTTGCACAGTTTTTTTTTTGTGTCTGTTAACAAACCCGCTAGATATTTTTAATGTTTTATTATACAGTCCCATCACTATTAAATACAGTATATAACTGTCGTCTTAATCATTTGAAGTACATTTCATGGGGTCGTGCAACGTGTGAAAATTCACTCTGGTTGTTGCTATTTCTAATTAACAACATCAAAATGTACATGCAGTTGCTAATTAAAACTTCTTTCATCTCCACACCCTAGCCTCTTCAATGGAAACTGTTCAAAATCAGTATGGTTTGTTGTTGATATTGAACAATAAACCATGAAGGTTGACAGATCGTCAACAACTGATTTTTGTTGCTAGGAAGAAGCTCCGAAGAAATTTGCACTGACACAATCCTCACAGACACAATCTGTTTGAACGTCATCCATCTTACATTTTTTTGTTGTTGTTGTTGATTTTTTTTACTGTTAGTTTCTTTCTGAACATCATAAATCAAAGCGCTGATTGTTTGTCTAGAATTGGCTGCCGATTGTAAACTGGGCAACCCTGAAAAAAGCAGTCTAAGGACAGACCAAATCCTTGGGTTTATCACACATCCCCACTGAAAAATCAATCAGAATCAGAATTAGCTTTCCGTGTGGATAGTTTGAAGTGAATAAAGTGCAGAATTATGGTTATGGGAGGACGGCGAGACGGGGAAGAGAAAGAAAATTAGCTCACACTGCATCTCATTAATGTTGTAGCCTACTGCAACAGGATTCAATTGTGTGTGTGGTTTAACACACTGGGTTCTGATATTTGTGAAAAGTGCTTTTCAACTTGTACCCGCTGCTCAACAGCGAGGACTGAACATAATAATACAGTTGAGTCATTTTAATTGTACTGTCCTTTACATTGAATGAAATCTGTCAGAGGCTTGTATTATTTGCCACATTGCAGTGGCATGTATTAAAACGTGATACCTTTTAACATTTTTCATCGACTAAAAACGAGACAATCAGGACTATATTTGCATTGCTGAGTACTTGCCGCAATTTACAAATGAACATAATCCAGTGTTGTTCTTGTCCATCCGTGTTCGGTGTTCATGAATGTTCGCTCATACATTAGGTGGGATTGGGCGGGTGTTGTTTCACCTCGAACACCCAAAGCCCAACAATTTAATTACACGCCCTTTCTTTTGATTTGACACTCAAACACATGGTAACACACGCGCATACCTAAACACATTATGGCCATACTTGTTTCACAGATCTTCTGGGCTCTTTTTTTCCCTTATGCACTTGCTCAGATTCCCACCTCCCACACACACACACGCATACACACACACACACAGACACACACGCATGCACACACACACACACACACACACACACACACTGGTAAACACAGCACACCAAACAAGCTTACTGTAGCTCCCATGAGAGCAGTGTGCATATTTGTTGGGTGGTATATCGAATAAAAGTGAGAAGAAAATAAATGCAAAAAATAGGAAAGATTCTTTGCACTAGTTCCTCCCTGCAGTTACTTTCTTCTCACATCACTAACAGCATTTTTTTCCCTTTTTTCTACTTGCTCTCTTGTCTTATCCTCTTTACTTCTGAACATCCTATTTCCAGCTCCCCTGCTTGCCTTTTCCACTTCACTGTCTCTTCCTTGCCCTCCATGCATCCTGTTACAACCAGGAAAGAGATTCTCATCGGAAAACTCCAAATTTAGCCCCTTCTTCTTCCTCCGTTCCTGTGTATGCAGGACGAGAACCTTGCCACAGCCAGACGACAGCCGCTTTCAACCACACTGAAATGGCTTTAGAACTGCATGCTAGCCTCCGTGTTTGCCTCCTCGCTCTGCCAAATGCTTAGATTTTCTCCATTTCTGCTGCCAGAACACTTTGTCCTACTTTCCCAGTATGCAACTCTTACAGAGTTGATTTGAAAATGTGTGAGCATACAAACATACAAATATTTTACTGTGTGCATATGTGTCGCTGGATGCACACAGAGTTGCTGCTGCAGGTCTTTTGTTCCTGGGAGATCAGTCACGGGAAGCCACTTTGTCTACTGATTCGAAAGGCAAACTACATATAGTTACATCTGAGTGTAAAATGCGGTGGATTCGTGGGTCTAATTATGACTCCATCACTTTACCACCTCCTGCCGCTATATCTCACTTTCAAATCATGTTATGATTTCAGTATACCTGAAAGGCAACTATCCGAGCATCCCTACAGAGAAGGCTTATTATGGTTCAGATTCATATGTCCAATATATGCGTGCCTATTTAAAAAAATATATATTTAAACAACATCTTCACTGATGATAGTTCTGTACCCATGAAAAAGCATTCAGAACCGAATGGGGCAAATAATTCTGAACCAACTCAAACAGAATCATGGCCTACAACAGACCTCAATAAAACACAGGCCGCTCTACCCTCACGCGGGTCGCGGGCGTGCTGGAGCCTATCCCAGCCATCTTCGGGCGAGAGGCGGGGTACACCCTGAACTGGTCGCCAGCCAATCGCAGAGCACATAGAAACAAACAACCATTCACACTCACATTCACACCTGCGGGCAATTTCGAGTCTTCAATTAACCTACCATGCATGTTTTTGCGATGTGGTAGGAAACCGGAGTGCCCGGAGAAAGCCCACGCAGGCACGAGGAGAACATGCAAACGCCACACAGGCGGGTCGGGGATTGAACCACGGTCCTCAGAACTGTGAGGCAGACGCTCTAACCAGTCGTCCACCGTGCCCCAGAAATAAAACCATGCACTCTTATTATTTTTCTGACCACAGTCAAGCACGAACAGTTCAGCAATCAGCAGTGTTCTGACAAGAAAGAAGCAGTATAGATGTCAATTAATTACCATTTTTATGAAGCTACACAAAAGACAGAGCTGTAAACTGATAGCAATATAAAATATTGTCATTTAAAACCCAACATAGTGTAAGTCAACATGAGCTTTATTTAACAACACAACTTATTGTATAATGCGGGAAATGGAGAAGTACGCAGGAGGGGGAAGGTTCGCCTTTTTCTACTCTTGAGAAATTTTTGATTAATTTGAATTTGAATGATTTGTTCAAAATGTCAAAAAGAAACAAATAGAACCTTTTTTTAAGCAAATGTAAAAATTGTCTGTGGTAGTTAGCAGGCTACTTTCAGGTCACTGAGCATGATTTAAGGCATTGGAATTTTGTGGATGAAGCATTTTGTAGTGGAAGGAATATTTCACCTGTAATTCAAATGCTAAGAAATGGAATCCTGAAATCTGCATGTTATCTGCATTTGTATGAAAAGTGAATGGGTTCTTGGCCCTTAGTTAATTTTTGTCGGTCTTTGTGTAATTAAATAAATTAACTTGAGAAGTACATACCAAGCCACTGTCATCATAATTGCTAACTTCCGACTAAACAAATAGCAATCAAAACATTACTTCTCTGTTTTGTGATTTGTGGAGGTAATAGTGTCACTTAAAATGTGATTTAAAAAGAGGGAAGTTGGGAAAAAAAAAAACGTCAAAGTACAAATTTTCAACAGTAGCGGTCCGCAACAGGGTTGCAAGTAACTGCGAACTGAAAAGGGGAGTAGATCCTGGACTGGCTCGTCAGCAGCCAATTGCAGGGTACATACAGACAAACAAACCATTCACACTCACATTCACACCTATGGACTATTTAGAGAGTCTTTAACGAATCTAATATTCATATTTGTGGAATGTGGGAGAGGTCCGGGGTACCCACACAAGCACGTGGAGAACAAGCAAACTCCAAGCGGCAAGGCCAGAGCCGAAATTCAAACCACAAACCTCAGAACTGTGAGACAAAGATCCTGAACACCAGTCCGTCATGCTACCCATACCAGCAAATACTTTGGGGGATTAGCACATAACTAGTTCAATGTTATCACATGTGGTATATAACTGCTTATTGTCAAATGAGCCTCATCCATGAAAGGAAACTTAATTTGCTCATTGTACTGCCTGTCACAAATCCCCACGGACGGTCGAATCAAGGGGCTCCTTCATGAAGACAATACGGCGCTCATCCAAGGGCCTTCTTCTCGTTAAACTGATCCGGCGGCGTCCCAGGCGTTTAGCCACCGCGGGGTCGTTATCAAGGTCACTGCTACGGCTTGGTTCATTAGTGCTCCTGGGTGTTGTAATGACAGCCTTGAGAGAATGGTTTCAGTCACCTGAGGCTGAGAGCAAATGACAGCTGTTGGACTATTGGGAGTCTCAAGGGGCAAAAAGCTCAAAGGGCGGGAAGAAAGAACATCGCTGCAGGCGGGGGATACATGTAAGTGGTGTCCTAGACCTCCTCCGTCGTTGCCGCATGGTCTCTTTTTGTCTCTTCTGTCTGTCCTTTCTCTCAACAATCATCTACAATTCGACACATTCTGAACAAAACTAATGTCTAGAACGTATGTACTAAATATTGTTAGGCATACACCGCATGACTGAATCATGTTAGTCTTCTTCTAAATCTTCCATCCCAAACATCCATCAAAATTGGGCCTGTTACAGAACCGGGCGAAGATCAGCTTTTTGACATGTTGTGTAGCGGTAAACAGAAATAATGGATGCCTCGTGTCATGCTGTGTAACAGATTTGCTTCCCATCTCAACACTATCTGTCAGCGAGACTGCAGCATCCTAGATTTTGTCAGAGTATGAGCTGACACAGTAATTGTTAGAGACCAAAAACATAGGGGAAAAATACAAATAAAAAGGGGGCAAAAATGGTCCTCGTTTAAAGTCGTACTTTAGAAGCGAGCTTCACAACTCTGTGTTGATCTGACACAATTAGAGACGTATTAATGTACCAGTATTATTGTTGTTGTGTTGTAGTTTGCACTGCTGTAATGTGAAACTGAGAAATGTTTAAATTTCTCAGCAGCAGTGTCAACTTTGTTGATGAAAAATGTTCCACAAGGTCATAGCCAACTGCCTTTTTTTCCGACAAAAAAAGAGATCCATCCATCCATTCTCTACCGCTTATCCGGGTCGGGTCGCGGGGGCAGTAGCTTCAGCAGGGACGCCCAGACTTGCCTCTCCCCAGCCACTTCATCCAGCTCTTCCGGGGGGATCCCGAGGCGTTCCCAGGCCAGCCGAAGGATGTTGTCTCTCCAGCGTGTCCTGGGTCGTCCCCGGGGTCTCCTCCCGGTGGGACATGCCCGGAACACCTCACCAGGGAGGCGTCCGGGAGGCATCCGAATCAGATGCCCCAGCCACCTCATCTGGCTCCTCTCAATGCGGAGGAGCAGCGGCTCTACTCTGAGATCCTCCCGGATGACCGAGCTTCTCACCCTATCTCTAAGGGAGAGCCCGGACACCCTGCGGAGGAAACTCATTTCGGCCGCTTGTATCTGGGATCTTGTTCTTTCGGTCACGACCCACAGCTCATGACCATAGGTGAGGGTAGGAACGAAGATCGACCGGTAAATTGAGAGCTTCACCTTTCGGCTTAGCTCTTTCTTTACCAAAAAAAAGAGATGACAACATAAAAATGAATTTCCGGGGACTAAGCCGTGTATTGACATTTTTTGTCAATGAATAAAAACAAAACAGAAATGTCTGACAGAGATGAGATCCAATCAGAACTTTTTTTTTCAAACTGAAATTTGTTGTCAAAATTAACACTGTGATGCAGTGCAGATCGACAACCCACAACCTCTTTAATAACACATTGTTCAAGTAATACTCCTGCAACAGTGTCAAAACTGAGCACTGTAATGTTTTGTAACTATATATACAGCTCTTGTATTGCAGGAGTACCTAATGTGGTCGATAAGTGTGTGATTACAAAAGTTCTATAAGAAACCACCCGCCATCTGAAATGTGCAATCAGACGACAATGACTCAAGCTAACACATTTGAGAAATAGCATAGAAATAATGGAAACAACTCTTAATTACTTGGTCCAATGCCGTTGCTTCAAGAATCTTCTTACAAGCTCTTTATTAGCAAAGTGTTTTTCTTCCGTTCTGTCGGATTGCAAGGTTGTGACTCCCTTTTGGTGAGTCATATTTCTCTGGGGAAAAATACAGATTAGTTGAATTGCTCCAAATATCACAAAAAACAACCACCTGCATATTCTGTTTGCAACCATGGATACAAACTTGAATGATGCAATCAAAAGAAGCTGTGACCTTAGTCAGCCGAGCCCTCCTGGCGAAGAAGAACAATATCAGCAGTCCCGAAACACACCTGAACCTTCAAACACGCACACACACACCCTCAGAGACACACTGATAAATTACATATGCAATAGTGGAGAAAGAGAAAACTGCTTTGTGTTTATTCGTCCCACCGCCACCACCACAATAATGCAGTAGCATAAAGAAATGGCTTCCCAACATCCCTGCACCTGACCTTCAGCGTTATTAAGGAGCCTGCTTTATTCCTGAAACTCGCGCAGCCCTCACCCAAAGAAAGCAATTCATCCATTTTCCAATAACTTATCCCCCTAGGCAATTACGACTGTTCTTCTGCCACCTCTCTGCTTCTCAATAAAGTGTTCATAAATGGGGGGGGATCAAAGATCTGAATCAAGGAAGTGAGTCTGAAAAGATTGCTCCGAGTGTGAGGAAATGAAAGATAGTGCGTGCGTGTGTGTGCGTGCATGCACGCGGGCCAAAGAGATAGATTCAAAAAAAAGGAAAGATTAAAAGAAGAGCGATTGGTTGGCAAAAATTGTGATACGCAGTGGATGCATCAGGCTCAGCTGGTTCTCAGATTGTCTGAGGAATGCTTGCACTTGTTGGAAAACTAAAACTAACCAAAGAAAATTGCACAGCTATAGCGTAACTAGTGTAAATGTTCTCTATCATGTCACTTATTCAGGCAGTAACTTTACTATGCAACATTTGCAAGGTTCTAATTGCCCATTCATTTATTCTTCTTCAGCAGTTTAGCGCATTCAGTGTCTTCTGTTTCTTATGTCAACAAAAATCCACCAGAGTGAAATAAACCAATCATAAAGATTAGGGATGTCCCGATCCAACTTTTTCACTTCTGATCCAATACAGATATTGCCGCCTCGACTTTTGGCCAATACCGATATCGGTCCGATCGAATTTCAGCACTATCCATACATAATTTACTTATTTTGGAGTTCAACAACGGGTTACATAAAATAACTGCTATGCACGTCTTGACCTCTGAGGGGAAGTGTGGTGCACGCAATGAGATACACTGTTTCAGTAACAAAGAAGAAGTTGTCACGATCGAATATTGTTAATATAACTCATTTTTCACAGACTTTCACAGAATATATGCCTGTGAGTATTGTTATAGTGTCTGTTTGTATGTGGTTATACAGCGTTTGTGTACCAATATTCATCATTTTGAGAGATAAAAAAGCCGCACGTTCGATGCTAATTTCCATTAGCTTGTCAATGGTGTTTTTCATTCATTGCGTTAGCTTTGAGCTAGCAATTTTTGTGAACAAAAATTAAGAAATAAAAGTTTTTGATGTATTGGAAAATTTAATAGGTGTATTTCTTTTGTTATGTGTGTTTAGTTTTACAGTGAACTTCAACTGGAGTCTCAATAAACGACTAAGATAGTAACAGTCACTTATTATTCCTTGCGACTATGTTAGTACCTTAGCAACCTGTTGTTGTGATCTGTTGTGGGCTCTGCATGCCATCCGGGCGCTGCTGGATAGATGTGCTGGAGTGGAGCATGGAATGGACTGTTTGTATAAGAGTTAAAAATCTCAGAGTTTCGATCCAGTCTGATCCGATTCGATCCGATCCTTGTTTTTTTGCTGACATCGGACTGATTTCTGATCTCAAAAATCGGATTGGGAAAACCCTAATGAAGATCACATTTTGTTTAATCTGTTCAATTTTCTTGTCAAATGCCAAGTGAGAGCTGTTTTCTCTCTACAGTTCTCTTCAATACAATCCTAAAGTAGTATAGCTGATCAGCATTAGATGAAAGAGCTGCTTGTGTGTGGGCATACATCCACCCACAATTTGTTGATTATGCATGTGTTTCCATAGTGATGGGTGAATTAAAAAAAAAAAAAAAAAAAAAACACTGGTTACTGATTCCAGGTCATGTCAAAGAACAAATGCACTATGGGAAATGCAAGGATTTCATGTAGTTGGGTCAACGCTATGAATCAAGAAAAATGCAAAAAGCTTGAAATGATGCAAACTGCTTCAAATTCACTAAATAAAAATCTAACACTTGTTCAGTGAATGCGAGCTACAATATTAATTTTAACAATCCACAAACCTAATGGTTCTGAAATATTGTGCATTTTCTTTTAATACGGATGAGTTCATGGACAGAAATGTAATGCTCCTGCCATGATGTCATAGTTTGGACAGAAGATCACAGTCCTTAATTTGTTTCTTTCTTTGGCATTTCAGTATGATGAGAATAATTCTTTTCACCTCTGCTTGTTGCAATTTGTAATGAATGAGCTTGCCTATCTATCTATCTATCTATCTATCTAATCTGTGCTGGGTGGGGTTTTCCAGAAAGGAGCTTCAACAAACTTTTAAGGCATGTTTCATAAACCCCAATTCCAATGAAGTTGGAGTGTTGGTTTTTGCTGCTTACATGCAGAGATTTCTCCAGATTTTCTGACTCTTTTGATGATCTAGTGGAGCGTAGATGATGAAGCACTGAGTTGCATTTCACTGAACAATGAAAAGTTTTTTATAAATACATTTTGACTGATTGATTGGTTGATATATTGATTGATTTGAAATTCCTAAATTTCTTGCAATTGTACAATGAGAAACGTTCTTAAACTGTTGGGCTATTTGCTCACGCAGTTGTTGTTTCCAGTGGCGAACCTCGCCCCATCCTTGCTTTTGAACAAGTGCTTTTGAACATCCTTGCTTGTTGAACAACTGACCCTTTTGGGGATGCTCCTTTTTTGAATACCCATTCATGACACTCATCACTCACCACGTGACTAAGGTCTTATTGTGTTGTCACACCTATGTTATCGAAGCTTTGAAACCTAAGCAGCATGAGGTCTTTTAGTTATCCTGCCTCAATGCCACCTTCACGTGACTCACAGTGGGAATGCAGTATCATGGCTACAGCCACAGCTGGAGGGTGGCTTTGAAATAGTGCAAACAGCTAATACGTACTGACAAATTAACAGCACACTCAGGTCGTGAAGGCTGCTAAGACAATGTTTTAGGGAACTGGGTGTGAGGCGCTTTGTGGTATTGTTTATTATCTCTCTCTCACTCTCATTCATTGTGCTCTTGTTCCACTCACTTTCTTCTGAGTGCAGTTGCTAGCGCTTATTCATCAGGGTCAGTCATAGCAGGCCCTAATAGAGGAGATGCAGGTGTTGTCAGCTCAATAACCTTTCAGCAGCTAGCCTGTGGTCCCAAAAGCAAAAATGCTAATCACTCAATATCTTATGTGGCACAACCTAGGTTGGAGAAGGCGTCTTCACAGCACCCTAAAAAGGACATGCATTTCAAGTGGTCTTTCTTGATGAATATTTTTTTCATTAATTAGCTAGTCCCGATTCATTCCCCAGCTGAGTGTGTCTCATTTTACCTCCGTTAGAGATATCAACATGGCTTGATTGCAGGTGTCTCCAGGGAGACTAATAATAGCCACAGCTAAAGAAAACAAAAAGGTCTGTCCAACCATCTGTCGTTCGCTTGATCTATCTGATCGTCTTTTTATGCATCTGTCTATAATTTGTCTGTCTGTCCATCTCTTCATCTGTCCTCATCTGTTAATGTCTTTGGATCTACTTGTCCCATCCATCAATCCAGGCATGTAGTTATCAATCCGCCTGGCCGTCCGATTGCTCTGTCTGTCCATCCGCCACTACCTATCGCTCCATCTTTCCATCTCTCTCTAGGCCATTCTTGCTAACTATCCATGTCTGTCCGCCTCGATCCATCCGTCCAACAGTCCATCTCTTGGTCTATTTGTCTGGCCAGTTATTCATCCAAGTTATCTATTTTCTGTATGTATATCCATCAATCTATTTATCCATCCTTCTGTCTGTCAGTCCATCTAGATATCAGTTCAATTTCATTATATTTATATTGTGCCAAATCACAACCATTCCATGCATCAATATCTGCATCTATCTCTTGATAATATACTTTCCATATTTCTGGTTAATCTATTGACTTTTTTTAAGAAGGCCATGAAGGTAAAGGTTTATTACTGTATGTTTCACTTTTCAAATAATAAGAATAGGGCTCAGCAAACAAAGTTGTTGGTAAGTGAAAATACCACCATTAAATGGTGTGTGGCACCATTAAACCACATCAAAACTACTTAACAACTAAAGGACATTCTTCTTCCCAGATGGAATATGATACACATGCATCAATACTCAAATACACTTTCCCTAAGTGGGGCAATTCATATTTCCTATCAAGCGTGAGCTTTTTCCGGTGATTTTCGGCATCTCAGGCACTCGCCAACACAAACACACTAACGTGGCTTTCATGTTTCCTCTTCTCTCTTCCTGTGACGCTCAAGTGAAATATGATTGCTGCCACGGAGCTGGATTGATATTTCAGGCCCTGTATGTGTGCATTAGCAGAAGTGCTCATCTGTTTGGGATGCAGGTTCTCACACTTCCACACACAGATAGATAGAGGTGATGCAGCAGTGAATGAGCTGTTAATGCGTCATGTTCTGAAGGCTCCGTGGCTGCATGTGCTCAAACCAATTTGTTAAGAAGGCTAAGGGGTGGGCGCAAAAATACAATGGACAGAACACATTCTTTCAATATAGTCTTAAATTTAACCTCCTATCAAAGTGCTGCTTGGACTGAAGTGTGTGCTTGACTTAAAAGTCCCTTGTAAGTGAAAATAAAAATATATTTTAAATTTGACATACCACAGAAGCCTGACCAAATTTGAATGAATAAAAAAAAAAAGAAAAATAAATCACAAAGTATATCAAATGAGGCCTCAAAATCGAGACATTCTCTCGGCTCTCAGGCACTATGAGCGTGCCTGCTGAATGCTCAGAAAACCATACATGCAAATCAGTCACCTTTCGGCGAGATTCGCCGTTTTTTAACTAAAAAAATTACGTGAATCGTATAAATCCGATGAGTTTTACCTGACGCCATAGGGTGTTTCGTACGGAGCCCCCCTGGTGACAAGGTATGAGAAAAATAAAATTCATTGATAATCTGTTCCCTCAATTTAGTAATCCGTTCCCTCAGTTTAGTAAACTGTACCCTCAGTTTAGTAAACTGTACCCTCAATTTAGTAATCTGTATCCTCAGTTTAGTAATCTGTACCCTCAGTTTAGTAATCCGTACCCTCAATTTAGTACTGTGTTTAGGAAACATGCAGGCTAATTGTAGCCAGTCCTGCTAGTACTGCTATATAATGATCAACCCCCTCGAACTACAGCAATATTGCCTTTCAGTTGAAAAAAATGGGATGTAGGATATATCACGACATGACAATTTATACACAGAATTCACACGAGTAAGAATATAAAATACAAATAGAATTTACTTCACTTGACAGATATACGTAGGTATACGGAGCCCCAGACATTTGCTAAACTGAGGGTACAGTTTACTAAACTGAGGGTACAGATTACTAAACTGAGGGAACGGATTACTAAACTGAGGGAACGGATTACTAAACTGAGGGAACAGATTATCAATGAATTTTATTTTTCTCATACCTTGGCACCAGGGGGGCTCCGTAGTTTCGTACTCCTTGAACGCTGGCAGCTAGATCCATTCCACACATGCACCATCCACACAGATGTAATTTCTGAATATTACTCCGCGGCGGACTAATATGCGCGCATCGGCCTGAGGTTTCGCCTGTGCGCTCGGGACCTGCTTTGTTTGGATAAGTCACAGGAATTGACGAGACCAGAAAAAACACTTCTTCCGTTTCTACTGTTAAGAAGTAACGGTACTTTTACTACGTTACAATGATCTAAATATCGCTCGCTACTTTTATTTATCAATTATTGCTTACTTATCAACTATTTCCTGCGTGAGAGTACGACTTCGACTTCCGCGTTGGCCGCTGTTTGCATCAATCCAATTTAAACTCTAGTGACGTTTAAGTCTACTTCAACAAGCAAACGACACGAAAGTCACATGACCTCACACAACGTCTTCCATTGGGCTTCCCGGGAATAGGTATTAACACTAGATAAACGAGCCCGGCAGATTGTCGTGCGTACGTGGCGGCCATGTTGGAAAGGTCGTCGTTACCATAAAGGCTACTCGTGTTTACATTTAGACAAACACAAACAACAGCTTTCATGTATTGTTGTATTTGTCTGTCAGCTCACTTCTAACTTGAAAAAACACCGTGTAGTAAATTGCAGATGTTTTGTTGTAGTTTTGACTGTGCGCACACACACACATGCACACAGTAATAAAAGAATTTGCACATTCACATTTTATTTTGTAATTCTTTTTTTACTGATGTTCAAGCAGTGATTAAAAAAATTAGAAGCTACTATCTACTCAGAACTTTGAGTAATTATTTCACTGTGTACTTTTTACTCTTACTCAAGTAATGTTTTGGAGGACTACTTTTTACTTTTACTCGACTCACATTATTGTCAAGTAAGAGTACACTTACTTGAGTACAATGTTTGGCTACTCTACCCACCTCTGGAGCGGACATCCTCTACTGCTACTCTTACGTTTAAGCAACATTTATTCTCATCAGATCAGCCAGAGTTGTATTTGTTGTTGTTGTCGTTGAGGTGCTGCGGGTCGTGGCCCTGGTTACGGTCCCAGCGGAACCGCAAAGCACACGTAACATCGGCGACAAGAGTTGATCCGCTAGTACATCTTGTATTAATTAGGAAACGCAGGTACAATTATCTAATTAGTTTACAGATGTTAATGTTGAATGTATTCAGCCACGGAGTGATGTTAGGGATTATGTCACAACATAGAATGAACTCACTTCAAATTCAGAAATGGCCAATACAAACAAAAATATTGTACTTAATATTTTCCTGGAGGATGCATTTGGGATTAGTGAACTGTGAAGTTGGTAATAGTGAAAAATGAAGTGAAACAGACAATGTTTTTCGTCAATTCTTTTCCAGAATGAGTGCTTCAAGAGGAGGATGCTATTCATGTGGCACAGCTTGAAGCAGATGCAGGTGGAGATGGGCCTGGCTCACGTTGGAGGCCAGAACAAAAAAAGCAAAGAAATGAGGCAAATAGAATTTTAATCTTAAATTTGTACATCAACATGTACATGAGCGGTGTAAATAAGTTTTTCAGTGTGAAGAAAATGTTGTTTTTTCTCTCTGCAGTCTTCCAGATTGCTTAATTTATGTTAAAATAAAAAAAAAATCTGTACAGTGGACCAGGGATCCCCCCGCCAACCCTTACAATGGTGTTTTTTTTTTGTCATCTTTTTCATGCATTTGATGTTTGCATGTCTGGAAAACACGGCCCGCTTAACTTTCAACTATCGAACAAAGTTCACGGAACCCTCCCTAATTTGAAAAATAAAATATTGTTTATTTCAAACTCATAACAGGTATATATTTTATTGTCTGTGTAGAGTCTCAGTCATCCAGGTCATGCACAAAATGAACCACGCATCAGTTGCACACAAAATCATTGTGTTAAAAGAACAAAACCAACCAAACTTGAATTTCCCACAAAAAAAAAAAAAAAATTCAATTCAATGAAAATTTACTGTAAGTGAATGTGAATTTTGCTGTTGCCATTCCCCTTGGTAAGTGCCACTCTCATGTCAGAGGAACGGAATTTGTTGTGAAAATTCACAACAAAATCTGTTCCTTTTCTTTGTTATTTCTACAATGCTCGAAATTTGTTCATAGGTAAGAGTAAATGTTTGGGGCTCTTTTTTATTATTGGATGCGCTGTCTGATGCCACAGCAATGCTACTCAACTCGTGGATTGTTGAAATGTTGTTAAATAAAGAACAAAGCGTTTCAACTCGAGGCGCAGCGCCGCAATGGTAAACGCCCACCTTGACGCAGCGTTGCATTTTGAACGGCATGAACACGGCATTGAAAATGCCGTGTAAAAAGGCTTTTACGGATACAGGCAACCACGCACACACGGTGTGTGTCGAGTCCTCCGTTGAACCCCAGCGACTGCCTCACCGAACCCCTGGGGTTCGATCGAACCCAGGTTAAGAACCACTAACATATTCCTAAACATCCCTTTCTGTTTCAGGTGCGAAAATATATCCGCTTAAACCCACCGGCGGTTGGAATTTATCCTAACGAATCATCACGGGGGTTTCCACGCTGCGACGAGAGGTGACAGTGACACAATAGTGCATGTTATTCAGCCTGTGGCTCACACAATATGACAGACATACTTCATGGTAGTTATACACCCACAATGCTTTACAGTTCAACATATTACTATAGCCTGAATAACAAAAAAATACGTAAAACTTGGGAATTAGAATAATGCCACTGAGCTGTTCTGTAAATTGTAGCATCCGGGGAATATGCATTTTTTGGACTGTATGCATTGCTGGCAAGCTAACTGCATGCTGTAGTGGTGGAAATGGACCAAGTAATGCTAACTAAGTCACTCGCAATTGCACCAGGCAGCCACTGAAGGAAGAAAGGCGCTGACTTCTTATATATATCTTATATGGCACTGTTTTAGCCACGCCCCAAAAATCAGGAAAAACTAAAATGGTGAAAAACAGCTTAATGCCGTAGTTCCACGACTGAGTACTAAAAAGTTCTCAATTTTTGCACCTTTTCAGCAATTATCTTCAAAGCTGTATAATGTATTTAGAAACAAATCCCTGAATTCAGTCCTAAACTGTCCTAAACTGATGTAATTTATTTATTCTTCTCTGTTTCCAAGTCATTATCTCTTCAATCGCTAGTCTAAATGTTGATGTTAAAAAGGTAATGTTGCACAAATAGCTTCTTAAAATTTGATACATTACATTCATAAATGCAGCATAACTTTACTACATCCTTAAGGGATGGTCTTTAATTCGCCATATTGCCCAAACCCAAACAGTGGTTGCCTTATTATTGGAACAGATGAATGGGATAAAAAGTGAAATATTGTGCCAGATAGAAGCTCATTATTCAAATGGTTTTCCATTTTGGTCTGGGAATCACTTATGAGAAGAGAAGAGAAGAGAAGAGAAGAGAAGAGGATTATGAGAGAGGCTGAGAAAGTAACGGCTGCCATCTGATATCAGGGGAATCCCTGAATAAATGAAGCACACAAACACAAACTGACCCTCCAAGTTCCCATGACATCTGTTACCACACAGTCCAGCTGGTCAAAGCGAAAATTATCCAACCTCAAGCAGAGGAATTAATCATCGCGAAATGGCGAGGAACAATCGACGTACTTTAGCAAATACGTTATGAACAGGAGATTGATTGATAGAGCAAAGTCAACCTTTGTCTTATTATTGGTGATGCAATTGAAACTGTGCTTTATGTTTATCTACTACTCATGAGAACCGCCTTAACATTCCGGACCAAATGACTGCTAATAAAATCCATCTATTTTCCGTACCGCTTATCCTTACGCGGGTCGCTGGCGTGCTGGAGCCTATCCCAGCTGACTCTGGGCGAGAGGCGGGGTACACCCTGAACTGGTCACCAGCCAATCGAAATAAATGACAAAATAAAGAAGCAGACTTTATAAACTTTAGTTTCTAAAAATTATAATTATATATATATATATATATATATATATATATATATATATATATATATATATATATATATATATATATTATATATAGTGGCGTCTGAGAGAACACATTTGTACATTCAAGATATTGTGTTCATATCATACAATATCACCGCGCTGATACATAAATGAGCGTTAGCATCATTGGGTTGACTAGATGCACAATCCCCTATCAAATAAATTAAGAAGACCGACTATAATTGTAAGTATAATAAAAGTATAGTTAAAAACATCTCACAGTATCTGGCTGTAACTATTTTACACAAGGAGAAACTTATACAAGTAGGTCTATAGCCAGGGGTGTATATAACAATTTTGGTCTAGTTGTCAAGGTTGTCCCTTTGTGCAAATTTTTGCCCAAACCCACCAAGCTAACTGGATAAAGTTCGACATACATTCAGTGGCAGTTCCTGGCACGTGCGAAATGTGCGGTTGCACAGGGCGACATGGCTGGTAGGGCGGCAAAGCGATGTTGTTAATGAATGTTTGCATGCTACAGTACTTGTTGTCACTGTATAACTGAGATCTAAAATATGCATAGGGCACCGTTCAGGATAGCTTACGGTATGGCACTGCTGATTTGCTGCAGTTCTTTAGGGCAGCGGTCCACAATCTCGCGGCGCAGCCACATCGGCGCGCGAACGGCGCCGTTTACGCAGACGTTTCTCATGTGGCACACGTTAGCAGGCTGAGCGCAAATAAATCAGTTCGTGAAGTGATTCCACTCAGTCCGTTCACTCATGCGATTCATTCGTTTGAACAAGTCGTTCACGAACGACACGACACTCGAGACCAGTCTACTGCTCCACTCCGAAAAAAAAAGGGAAATGAGAATGCTTGGTACACAATTGCGCAGTGACATGCATGCGCACCACATATGTGCACCCCAAATTGTAGCTCCATTTTCCTTGTTAGCTAACATTAACTCGCAACTAGCATTATGATTGACTATTGTACATTCAAGACATCATACTGTAAATGTTAACCAATTGGCTTCTAGGTTAGCATGAGTAATGTTTAAACTAAACATTATCATGATGTATCCTAATTAGTGGTGATAATTGTTTGAACTCTACATTCAGCTGCCGATAAATAGAAAATTTATGTTTTGGATTTCTCCATATATTGCAACACCAACAAACCGAAGCTTTTTTCTGAGTTTACTTGGCCAATTTACATGTTTGCGCTCCCAGTGCAGTAATTTGGAAGTTGTGCAGCGGTGGTGGGAGTTTTGTTGCTTTAATAATGACAATATTTTTGCTACATTCATGTGATTTCAAACACCATTATTAGAGGCTCTGCTCATGAGTATAAGACGACCCGTTGTGTCATTGTTGTCATAGAAACCAATTCCGAAACCGCTCTTTTCCTCTTTATTTGCACAACCCTCCCACCCCACTATCGGCAGCCTCCCCACCTCCTGCAGAGTTTGACTCCATAGGCTGTAAATATGCTACTTTTATTGCCGCGTTCCAAAACTACGAAAACACTCATTTTGTACGTGTGCATTTTAGAAAAGTGGTGTTTATCGATATGAGACGTGTAGTATGTGGATGGATTTTTGAGAAAACCACCATCTTGGGGGCATAATCAATATTTTATTACAGGCTACTTGTGAGTTTGGACAGCATAATCATCAGTGTTTGTAACTCAAATAATAACTTGTCAAAAAGAAAGCAGGCTCGGAGAGCTGTGGGGGAAATAGAGCGAGAGAGGAGATAGCAGAGAAAGAATACATCAAGCATGGCTTGTTTGCTGTTGTGCATTGTCTTATGTTTTGTACAGTCCCAGCTGGCAGGAAAAAAAAAATTGATGTGCTGCTGAAAATCTCCCATGGAAAGTAATAAACAAACAAACAATAGCATCATAAAGCAACGCTTGACATATTCTGTTTTCTGTTTCATTTGGCAACGATGGTCAACAATTCTCAAGTGAAAATTGTGGATTTGGATCTCATTTAAGTGAATAAGACAGGACCAACTGGTGACAGACTGTAGGCGGACAAGCCGAGCCTGCATCCAGCGCCACGCTTGTTGTTTTCTCACACATATTATTCTCATGGGCAAGGAATACATTTGAATGATAACATTTGGATTCCTGGTTCTTTTTTAAGCCTTGTAAATTATTATTAGTCTATACAACATTTGTTACAGTTGACAATGAATTATCACAAGAAATATGACAGAATGTCCTCTTCTGCCTTGTCTACCCATTAAATTAAGATGACCTATTTGAAGCAGAGTAAGGATTCTTGTTTGCTTCCTATAATTGTGGAGTGCAGCCTGTTACATGACACAATTAACAATCATAAAAACAACAGAAATTTATAAAAATAAAAAAATGCTATATTGTTTTGTATTTATTATTGTTGTGAGGGTTTCAACATGGTCTTATGCAGGCAAACAAGGCAGGTGGACCCAAGTCCAGCGAAGCAGGCAGGGTGCAGGAGTGCAGGGTATGCTCAAAAAGCTATTTATTAAAAAATAAAAAAAATTTAAAAGGAAAAACAAAGGTAGGCACAATAGGTGAAAAAAAAACAAACTCCAAAAACCACTGAAATACAACTTAAAACAAGGAATAGAGTCACCACCAAGGACAATGAACCAAGAAGAGGTCAAGAGAAGAAACTGCAACGTAAATCCAAACATGCTGATGACACACAAAAAAAGCACACCTGGACAAAACACAATTGGATGGAGAGAGCTGATTGGTTGACATATTGCAAATGTCCCATCGAACAAAACAAAACCTGTTCAAAACAGGGGGCCTGGAGTTGGGTACAAAGGCGTGCGTACCGGACTTGTCCAGGTCGCTCTGGACGTTGACCAGAACCACCGAAACAGGCACATCAGAACCAGTCTGGTGGGCGTCTGGAACGCCAAAGCTCATGCACTCGGCCGGGCCAGACCGGCCAGAATGCCGAGTGGAGCTTGTTGTGGCCATTCCGTAGGACGAGCGGGACGTCAGACACAATGTCTCGGTCGGTCAGCTGAGACGAGTGACAGCCGCAAGACGATGTAAAGCGAGCAATTGACCTGAGGATCCTGGTTAACGTAGAGTAAACAAAGTTCATCAATTGATGAGAGCGTATCCTGGCGTAGCAACCGAGTCCCACGTGACCACCGGTCGTCAATTGTTGACGTTATGTGTTCGCTCCATGTTAACCGGGATCCTCTCGTCAATTGTTGAGTTTAAATCCCATCATGATGACTTTAAATCCCGTCTCGTTCCCCCCCCCCCCGCCCCCTCTCTCACTAGGTGACCCTAATACACAGTCATACTGCACCAAACAACAATTCTGTTCTAAGGAAGCTGATGTACAGACATACTAAATGCAAAGCAAACTTGCCTGTAATGAAACGTCACTTATCATTTTATTGTGCACTTTACACAAACACTGCACACAACTGTGAACAGAAATGTTTGCATTGATCCGAGTCCAAACACAACAGACCACATACAGTAGCTAAGTGATCTCGGGTTGCTACGACCATGATATAGACACTGTTCTCCTTATTGCAAGCCAATGTACCAGTAACATTATTTTAAACCAATTTTTTAAGGTCAAAATACCACATGGTGCAGTAGTTCTCTTGTTGCCTTTCGAAACAAAATTTAACTTTCATGAACTGCACTCTGCACGCTCGCTATTAAAGATGCACTGAGAGAATCGGGAATAGGATGCAGAAGAGAGACACTGGCCATGTGCACACACAAAATGCTGCTGTGTTTATCATCTCACACACACACACACAGCGTCGTGTGTTGGGCCCACAATATAGCCCCACTCCTCAGGAGTTGGCCCATCTGTGACATTTGGAAAGGGCAAGAGAAGCATCACACACACACAAAAAAACACACATTCACCCGGCTTTGACCTCTGTGCCATCAGGTGTCAGCATGCCCCCCACACACACACATACAGAAACTCAATACTCAGATTAACATCAGGAACCGGGATTAACACCCACAGGGTTTGGCCACGACACACTCGTTCTCAGCGAACAGTTCGATAGCGACTTGGTAGCTCATACAGCACCACATGGAGAGACATATTAATTTAACACTTACATAGCCACAACACTGGCGGCACGGTGGACGACTGGTTAGAGCGTCTGACTCATAGTTCTGAGGACCGGGGTTCATTCCCCGGCCCTGCCTGTGTGGAGTTTGCCTGTTCTCCCCGTGCCTGCGTGGGTTTTCTCCAGGCACTCCGGTTTCCTCCCACATCCCAAAAACATGCATGGTAGGTTAATTGACAACTCTAAATTGCCCGTAGGTGTGAATATGAATGTGAGTGCGAATGGTTGTTTGTTTCCAGTTGCCCTGCGATTGGCTGGCAACCAGTTCAGGGTGTACCCCGCCTCCTGCCCGATGACAGCTGGGATAGGCGCCTGCACCCCCTGTGACCCTTGTGAGGAAAAGCGGCTCAGAAAATGGATGGATGGATGGATCGATAGCAACAACACACTTGTACATACACAATCTACTGTATATAGTGCATGAAAATGATAGAAAGCCTTCTTTGGCATTTGCAGACGAAGGCTGAAAACTGAAAATCGGGAAATGAGAAACCCCCCCACAAAAAAAAAAAAAAGGTATGCATGCGGTTGTGCGTGTCCAGTGGCGCATCTGCTATAGATAGTTTTCTATCTGGACACGGCAGCCATCATGTTGGAGGTCCACGTGTTATGTTCTGGTCCTTCGTGAGTGTGTGAATAGAGAAATTATATTGGAAGGCAACTTCAAAACTGATCAATTACTATGCGGCTTTGGGCTGCAACAGAAAAGGTTTGAGAGTCAAAGTATTTTTATTTTTTTTTACTGTTTACCAGCACCAATGTTGAATCAGGCCGAGACTGAGAATTTGACAAGGACAACACGGAGATTGTGGCCTTCAGGCGATAATACCCAGTTCACTCACGTTTGTGCTGAACAGTACACTTAGTTAAAGGTAAGCTTTAACGATTAGCAACGTTAGAAAATGCATGTTTTATAATGGACATACAGTGTACATCTCCATTTTCAATGTTTACATTTTAGTTCTGCACTCTTGGATAACAGATTTAATCAAATAAATAGACTACACCGATTTTATCGGCCTGATCGGTATCAGCCGATAATTAGCATTTTATGCTGATCGGCTTTAATGTCATAATTTGGCGATCCACAAAAGACCTTTACTCCGCGTCGCCATCGTGCACAGTATATTTGAATCCAAAAGCTATTTTATTTTTAGCCTTGTCGCGTGTCTTTTGACGTAGTACTGTAAATATCTGACGGCCAATAAAGTTATTAATTTTTTTTTTTTCAAAAAACATGTCGGCGGTGTGGGACAGACAACACGTCTGCAATGAAATCTTGTATTCCAATACCACCGCATCCTGTTTTTTACAATCATTAGGCTTTGTCAACTCAAATGCGTCTGGATACACTCGTTACCGTGGCGACGACAACAAGAGTGGATTGCGCCGACTTTGTATTATAAGGACAAAATGGGGGAAAACGTGTGTTGGTGGTCACCGGTGCTCAGGACAGGAGAGGACGTTCTTTTAAGCCTTGCTTGAGGTATGTTCACGTACTTTGAATACGATACAGCTCGCAAGCAGGCAACAAAAACGTTATATAGCCTAGCAAGCTAGTGCTAGCACTAACGGTTGTACCGGCGTTCTGTCGAATCATGCTCTAAAGTTTCGGTGTGGGTGAAGTAATTTAATTACAATAAAGTAATTTACTTACAGTAAGTTAGTACCCATTATTTCTGTCATGTTGTAATGTTGTTTTGACCTGACTGATTAGAATACACGATCTGACTAGAGCAGTGATTTCCAACCTTTATGGAGCCAAGGAACATATTTAAAAAAAAAATCTCACGGCACACCAACAAACAAAAATGTCACAAAAAGTGGAAACATTAATTACTGTATTTACTTCCTGCCATCTAATAGAAGACCATTAATTTGTTCTGTCTGTCACTATGTCTCACTGGCATAAATAGATGAACAAAAATACATTATTTATCCATCCATCCATCCATTTTCTTTTACCACTTATCCACAGGCCACAGGTCACGGGCTGCTGGAGCCTATCCCAGCTATCTTCGGGGGTGAGGCGGGGTACACCCCAAACCGGTCGGCAGCCAATCGCAGGGCACATAGAAACAAACAACCAGTCGCACTCACGTTCACACCTATGGGCAATTTTAGAGTCTTCAATCAACCTACCACGCGTGTTTTTGAGATGTGGGAGGAAACCGGAGTGCCCGGAGAAAACCCACCCTGGCACGGGCGAGAACATGCAAACTCCACACAGGCGGGGCTGGGATTTGAACCTTGGTCTCCAGAACTGTGAGACAGATGTGCTAACCAGTCGTCCACTGTGCCGGCCTACATTATTTATTGTAAATATATTTTTTGGAGCAATTAAGTACACAAATATATACAGTAAATGAACAGGTCATTAAAATAGACACATACACACATTGCTCCATCTTGTGATCGGCTCGGTGATCGGTTCTCGTTTTTTTAAACTCGATGATCGGTGGTCGGCCCCATAAATCCTGATCGTGTAAAGCCTAAAAATAAATATCTTATACTGGATATCAGTCAATTGTTGCCGTGGCGTTACATTAAATGTACATGCAGTGCACCTCAGAAATGTAGGACTCTGCTGACTCCCACCATTCTAACTACTATCTAGCCTTTAGGCTAATGTTAGTCAAAGTCTGCTTTTTTAGCTTAAGTAAGCCAAGCTGTCAACTATTCCAGGTCATAAAATGAAACTGTCTCGCTTTTAATTTCGCTTTTCTTTGCACGCAGTTAACTCTGCTGTCAGATTAACATGCCAAAAGCTGAGCAAAACAAAACACGGACTGGGACAAGGTATTTTTCCCTCCTTCCTATTTGTGACGACAGAAATGAGCGATGATCGAATGAATTCAATTTGTTTTACTGGGTCTCTGTACAGAAAAGTTTTCTTTTTTAGTTTGAAATATGTTAGCTTCACGAGGATCTGTCACGGTCGCTTGGCCACAGGTAGAATCCCGACCGGGTCTCTTTTGCGCTTGTTGCCGGTGCCATAAATCCACGCAGAACCTCACCTTTGCAGCTAGCCTGCTGGCTACTTAGCCTGCTAGCTAACTAGCCACTCTCATCATCTTTCACGATGTGTTGAATAAACTTTCTCCCATTAATTCAATCTGCCGTGGTCGCCCCCTTTACCGAAAAGGAGCACTTCCATGTTATCCATGCAGCTCATTGGAGCTCGGCTAAATGCAAGCATACTTCAGTAGCGAGTTTGTTTGTTTTTTGTTTTGTTTTTTTAAACAAACTTTATTGAGATCTCAGTGAAGCTACAATGCATACATGCGCAGAAACTATGCTACGTAAGTCAAGATGGCGTCGCCCGCAAACAAAGGTTAAACATCATGAAATATGTTTTTTTTTTAAGTAACTGCGTCGTTGCAGCATTGCAGCTTTTGTCAGAATAAAGAAAGTAATACGTTATTCTTTGATTCTTTATGACGCAAATTAGAATATTCTAACTCGGCGTTCGTTTTTTTTCATCACACTTGACTCCACCACTTTGTCACCACCGATTCCCTACACAGTACCACCTCATTTGTGGAAACACATTAGGTAAACTAAAACCTTTGTAACTGGGTGTTCAGTATCTTGCTCAAGGACACTTTGCCATTATGTCACAGGTGCTCAGGATCGAACCCCCAAACTTCGGGTTTGGCAACGAGCCATGCCGCCCCATCAGCACCACAATAATTGCCTTCATCTTTCAGCTTTAAACCTGTGAGGCCTCAGGTTCTCGGTCTGCTTCAAAGAAGATCAATCAAATTGAATCCCAGCACCCCCAAAAGATGTTTTTTTTTTTTTTTTTTTTTTACTGTATGTCCTTTTTAAACAAGCTAGAAAAGTGTATAACTGTACAATACTTGGTTGAAACATAATATTTTAACCAAAACAAATACAGCAATTTACAATGTTTGTTATTTTTAGTACTCACCATAGTGGGCATGTATAATTCGAAAAATTGCATTTTGTTCATGTGTATGTATAGGTTCTGCTGTGTAATAAGTAGGGTTACTGTTACTTTTGTTTTATAAATCCAAACCATTTTTTGCTGTGGCTCAACATTTAAATAACCTTTTTCAGATTTTATGGTTTATCAGAGTTTCCCCAAAAGTATTACACTTCTCTTTCATGAATGTGGGAACCAAATTATGTTAAAATGTACAAAACAGTGAAATTTATCCTGCAAGGCCAGGAACTCAGCACCAATCCAAGAATCCCTTCTGACAAAAAGAATGCTTGGGGGGAAAAAAAAGTGCCTATGCAAAGAAACTCTCCCTGCGCCGTACTTGCAGGGCTTGTGTTGTCTTACATAACGATGCCTCACCAACCACCTCACAGCTGAGCTTGCCCTGAAAATCCATAAGAGGCGTCGCTTCCCCCTTCTAAATTGTCCGATTTAGCCAAGGATCGCCACCTTTGAATTACGATAGCACATCAGGCCTTTTATGCCTCCTCCATAAAACATGCCTCTTGTCGTGATCCGTTTTACTCTTATTGAGCGGGTGAAACGGGGGATGGTGCTCTGCTGCAGACAGGCGGTGCTTTTATCCTGGAAGGTTAGCAGAGGGGTTGCAGCTCTGAGACCTGGGCCAGTTGAGCAGGTTGGCATGTTTTTTTTTTTTATTATTTATTTTTTTTATCGCCTCTGTCCGTCTGTCTGAGTGGCTGCTGCTCCTCTGTGACCTGTGACTCACTCGGCTTGCTGCAGCTGATTCTAATGCTGTGCTACTGCCACCTAACGGACACTGAAATTCAAGTACACTCAGAAAGGAGAGCATACCAATCCATCCATCCATCCATTTTCTGAGCCGCTTCTCCTCACTAGGGTCGCGGGCATGCTGGAGCCTATCCCAGCTGTCATCGGGCAGGAGGCGGGGTACACCCTGAACTGGTTGCCAGCCAATCGCAGGGCACATAGGAACAAACAACCATTCGCACTCACAGTCATGCCTACGGGCAATTTAGAGTCTCCAATTCATGCATGTTTTTGGGATGTGGGAGGAAACCGGAGTGCCCGGAGAAAACCCACACAGGCACGGGGAGAACATGCAAACTCCACACAGGCGGGGCTGGGGATTGAACCCGGGTCCTCAGAACTGTGAGGCTGACGCTCTAACCAGTCGCCCACCGTGCCGCAGCATACCAATCAATGGTCACTAAAATAAATACGAACAAGACTTTCGATATTCAAACAAAATGTATTTCACATAATATAGTTGTATAGAAATGCATTTACAAGTACTATAGTAATACAACAGTCGTCTATCAATAAAATAAAAATAATCAAAAGCCTAGAATGCACTGAACTGGTGACTATTAAAGAACAATGTTTGTTGCATGAAACTTTATATAAGAAGAAGAATGTTTATGGTGTAGTGGTACACTCGCCTGACTTCTATTTGAAGTGTGAGTATGGATGATTGATTGTCTGTCTGTATATGTGCCCTGTGATTGACAGGTGACCATTAGAGGGTGTAGTCTGCCATTTGCTCTAAATCCGCTGGGAAGGTGATCGTTTAAGATTAAATTCACATTTTAGCGTGATGGTTTGGTACAGTAATGCCAATTTGACATGCCTCATGTGCCAGGTCGCTGGATTACTATTGTATCATTGTATACATATGTTAATATACAGTGGAACCTCGATTTAACAGACTCCGGATCTAACGGACAGAAACTAGTCTCCAGTTAGAACTCAAAATCAGCCCTCCCATGCACTAGTGAGGTAAGTTTGGATACACTTTAAAACTTTGCAAACGTTTTAAAGCTTTTTTTATATATTTATTTGCAATAATTTTGTACCTTCCTGGGTGTTTTTAGGCCACAAAAAAAAATACAAAACAATATTTTTTTTATTGTACTGGTGTTTTTCGGTCACGAAAAAAGTACTTCAATTTAACGGACAATCTGATTAGACAGAAGGACCCCGCCTATTACATCTTATTAAATTGTGCAGGGTCTGAGTACACCGGAATTTGTATTCTGTATTAATTTTGAAGAGAAGTCCATAATGACTTCCTTGTTTCCACTTAAGGATAAACAAAATACTGCAAAATAGTCTGAAATTCCAGTCAATAGTGGCGTGTGGACTATTCCCTGTTGTAAAATTAGAATGACCTCAAGCCCTAAGTGAGGTCCATAATGAGCACTTTTCCAAGTTTGTTTTGGATAACCCTCTGTGGCCTGCATGGATTCCAGGGGCCCATGTATTACCCATTGAATATATTTGGCATGAATTAAAACGCTGATTCTGAGCCAGCCAGAGCTCATCAGTCTCTGCAACCTGGTTCCAAGAGAGACCATTACAGCTCATGGCTTGCGAAAGATATATTCATTAATAAGATACTGGCTAATTTTTTAATATATATATACAGTGGATATAAAAAGTCTACAGACCCCTGTTCGAATGCCATTTTTTTGTGATATAAAAGATCAACTATTTCAAAACTTTTTCCACTATTAATGTAACCTATAACCTGTACTACTCAATTAAAGAAATAATAAATTAATAATAATTAATAATGAAAAAATATAAAGATAATTAAAATAAACAACTACATTATATCCGTTGTTTGTTTTAAATTCACCACTTGCAAAGATTATTTTCACTTGAGTTGTACAGGTCCTGTGATTACATTATTCATTCATTCATTCATTTTTCATTTTTTGATAATAAAATCAAACGCTTCCCAGCTCCTGTCCTCCTGAGATTGCACTTTTACAGAGATCTGCACCAAAATGTATTTGTATCTTCCTTTATCCCATCCCAGAATTGGTACATTACTTTTGCATAATTCAGCTAAATAACTAACAAACTGTGGCGTAAGTATAACCTCCTTGATGAAGAGAACCACTTCCCAGTATGCAGCACGGGGCTTTGTGCAACACAGCCAACAATGTAGAATGTGTTAATGAGAGAAAAAACAGATCCAGTCAAGTATTTGCGTGCAGGCGTGTCCTTTTTTGGCTTTCTTACATACACACCAGGTGATTTCACTCCAGAATTCACTTGCGATATTGAACTGTCACTGTGGTGCCGACAAGTAACACACACACATTATTTTTGAGAGTTGTCACTTTCACACTTCTCCTTCTTGCAGAATTTCCTAAATTGAGGAGATAGGGGTGTCATACAAGGAAGAAAATCGATAATGATTCAAAGGGCCCGTGATTGACAGTGGCCTTCCAAAACACAGTTTTCCATTTGCAGTATTGACGAGATGGGCCATAATGTGATGTTTTTTTGCGTCCCCAATTCTGTGGGGGCTGCCTCTGGTTGCACGACTGTCTCACAATTCTGAGGTTCCGGGTGTGAATTTTTTTTCAGACCTTCCTGCGTGGACTTTGCTCGTTTTCCGCACGCTTGTGTCAATTGTTTTTCCAGTTACTCCGGTTTCCTCCCACATTCAAAAAAATTGACATTAGATTAATAGAATAATAAACTGTCCATGTCCTGTTTGCATGTTAACTCCGCGCTTGCGTGGGTTTCCTACAGGTACTGCGTCTTCCACCCACATTCCAAAAACATGCATTAGGTTAACTAAAGGTTCGAAAGGGCCGTAGGATGGACCAGGGATAGGCTCTAACTTACCTGAGACACTTTGGGTGGAGACTCCAGCTCGCCCATTAATCTAATGAGGACAAAAGGTATACAAAAGGGATGGATGGAACTCTCCTGCTATTGGATATTATCCTTAACTTTCGTTCACACATGCTTCTTGCCACCCTCACTCATGCAAACATGACCACACAATATGCTTGAGTCATGTGCACAAAGGAGCTGACACAGAAAATGAATTGAACTCACTCTCTGCTTTGGTTACATCATGGCTCTAATTGGCAGTGCTTGTATCTTGACGTGCCCAAGTTTTTGTGGCCCAAAAGTGACTTCAATTGAAATAATGAGGATCAGCAATCCAATGCAGAATAATTAATGTTAGGCCACTTCATAAGTCTTGGTATTCTCTGATGTCTAAATGGTCTGCCTCATTGCCGCATGCGGTGTCTGCAGTGACTTAACAGTGTTTCATTTTGAATTAGGCCCTGAATTTGGCCGCATAGAATTCATCATTCTTGTTCTCTCACTTCTTGGTCTGACCCGCTGAATAACATTAATTTGGAATTCTAGAGATGCTAATTTGATCTGTGATCTACATGAATGTGTGAAAGTTGGAAGGATTTACAATCAAACTCTCTGAAAATATAAAATGTGTACAGGACAGATGATCCAAATTTACCTTTGTTGGGGAAATATTGGACTCAAGTATTGGAACAGGGAGTCCAATTCTGTTACTTTTATGTTTTTTTTTTTTTTTCACAAGGGTCGCAGGAGTGCTGGAGCCTGTCACAGCTATCATCGGGCAGGAGGCGGGGTACACCCTGAACTGGTTGCCAGCCAATCGCAACCATTCGCACTCACATTCACACCTATGGGCAATTTAGAGTCCTCAATCAACCTACCACGCATGTTTTTGGGATGTGGGAGGAAACCGGAGTGCCCGGAGAAAACCCACGCAGGCACGGGGAGAACATGCAAACTCCACACAGGCGGGGCCGAGGATTGAACCCCGGTCCTCATAACTGTGAGGCAGACGCTCTAACCAGTCTTCCACCGTGCCGCTGGGTGTATATATATATATATATATATATATATATATATATATATATATATATATATATATATATATATATATATATATATATATATATATATATATATATATATATATATATATAATATTTCATATATATATATATATATATATATATATAATATTTCAGTTTTTATGCCCAGGTAGTTACTTATTGAACAGATGATGAGCTTAGACGATAACATGATTTGGAACAAAACATCCAATTCTTTGGTGAGCAAAATTGTTTAATAACTTTAGTTGCAAATTCATTGCTAACAATAATTACATCCAGCATACTTGGGGCCCATCTACATCACCAAACCTTTGCATTCTTCTTTTGTGATGCTTTTTTTTCACACTTTCAGTAATGCCTGAAGTAGTCAGTCATTTCTTGCACTCATTTTAAAAAAGTAAATCCTCTGCCACAAAATGTATGCATGGATATGTGCAACAACAGAGACGAAATTTTCTTTTTAAGCCCTCTTTCCCCGCTCTTTACACTGCTGCGCTCGGCAGCTCATATTTCACTTTCTGCTGCTTGAACATGCTCAGCTCTCTGTTTGCTTTTAGTGACCTGGATACTCGGTGGCCTCATCTCACCTGTTCCCCCACCTCATTACCCAGCAGCACAGTTGGCAGTCAGCAAACTTGCAGCTTCAGCTGGCTGCACTGATGCACTCGGTCTAACAACAGCAGCAGTATATCTGGAGAGTGGAAGTTATGGCTCGTTGGGTCTCCGTGTCAGGACACGTTCCGAAGCGATTATGCAAGGTTCCGACATATTTATTGATCAACATGCAGACATGATTACAGTCAGTGTCATGGACATATGTGCAACTCAGGCACATCATAAATCTTGACGGAAGTACTAGCCTTTCTGTCAAAACAGTGGTCTAAAAAAAAACACTAAATTGTACTGCTACAGTATAGTGACTTGACAAAACATTCTCAAATCAAAGCTAACTTTATTTATAAAGTAAGTATTTTCCATAAAGTAAAATGCAATTCAAAGGGCTTTAAATGCAGAAGTTAAAATCAATCCCCTCCTGCCAGGGGCATGGTTTTGTCAGAAGGGCACAGTTTTAAACACACACGTGTGTGTACAGTACATAAGCTACAGTTTACAGGACATATCATATCCAGATGGCCTATATTTTACCAACAAGTTCTCTTTGTGTATTTTTTCCTCAAAAAAATTAAACTAGCAGTTCATATCCCAAAATATGTAGTCGTTTTGGAGCAATTGGTAAATTACTAATTTCCCAGGGACGCCCCTTTTACATCACAAAAATGGATACCCACCAAGTGTGACGTCAGCACTCATCAAAATCACCAATGACCTCCTCCTGGCAGCTGACTCTGGCTTACTCACAATCCTCTTCCTCCTTGATCTGACTGCAGCTTTTGAGACCATCTCTCACACCTCTCTACTGAACAGACTCCACCACATCGTCATTAAACACACACACCCCTCCAGTGGTTCAGTTAATACCTGTCCTGCCGCACCCAGTTTTTTCAAATGAAATAATTTAAATCCCATGCGTCCCCCGTTCCTTCTGGTGTCCCCCAAGGCTCTTTCTTGGGCCCCCTTCTCTTTGTCACCTACACCTGACCTCTTGGCAATATTTTCCATAAATTCAACTTTCACTTTCACCCTCCCCTCAGGTTAAGAGTCTGAGCATCATCCTCGACAGCACAGTCTTTTTCCAAGCACACATAAACAACACCTAGTCTGCATACTTTCACTTATGAAATTTCAATGGCCTCTGTCCATCTGTCACCCACACTGCTGCTGTCCTTGTTCATAGCCTCACTTCCCGGTTTGAATTACTGCCACTCCTGGATTTTATTTTAATAAAGATGTTATTTGTTTTAGATGAAGTGATATAGATCAGCAAAAAAAAAAAATGTACACATTCATATTTTATTTCGTTATTTTTATTTTATTTAACATTCATGCTCTGATTTTTAAAAAATAAATCAGAACTTACTCAGTAGTTACTCAGTACTTTTGTACTTTTTTCAATGAGTACTTTCTTACTCAAGTCATTATTTGGAGGACTACATTTTACTTTTGCTTGAGTAATATTATTTAAAAGTAACAGCACTTTTATTTGAGTACAATATTTGGCTACTCTACCCACCTCTGCCCACAAGTAACAAAGAAAAGTACAGCTTCTGCAGAACTCTGCTGCCCGTATTATCAGAAGGACCCCCTCCACTCACCACATTACTCCAGGCCTGCAACAACTCCACTGGCTCCCTGTCCAATACTGCATCCAATATAAATTACTAAACTGCCCCTTCAAGGCCATCAATAACCTGACCACGCCATATCTTGCTAACATTCACCTTGCCTCAGATCTTCATCCTGCAGCCACCTCCCTTCTGCCCCTCTGTCCACCGTGGGGGATATAGCCTTATAATATTATTGTTATTATTATTATTAGGAAATACGTGCAAGCAGGCTCACACAGGTTTTGACCTAAATGTGGGTGGGCCAAAATCTGGTTGAAAATCAAAAATATCAGCAGAAAACAAGCCTAAAATTATTGCCGAGCCTTTTTGGGGGAATTTTTTTTTTTCTTCAGACATGATTTTTAAGTCCAGAACTATGGAATAAGTGCCAATGTTCACAGAATTACATAGGTCCTTTAATATAAAAGTACATGCTATTATTGTAACATAGAGTCTGCTCGGTAGGTTTTTAAACTGGTAATAGTACATTTCTTACCGTTGACATGCTAATAGGTTGATGTGTTAGATGATCGAGTGCATGCTTCCTCATAAATATAACAGTAGCAAGGCTAGAGATTCAGTAATTGGGGGGCATCTGAGCTCATATGGGTGGGAGAAAATTATATTTTTTTGTTCAAACTAATTGATCACTCTGCAAAAGACTCTCATGTTAGTATCTAAAACAACTTTGTGTATGTATATCCTTTAAAAAAAAATCAGAGGCTTATTTTGTAGTTTAAAAATATTATAGTAACTTATCTAAAAATAGATTATTTGGATTCCCACCGGCCAGTAAAATGATTTCACTGCTAAACAAAAATTAGTAAAGCTGCATAAGACCTAAGAGGGTCGTCTTAACCCATCCCCTACTAACACGGAATAATACAAATCTTTTCATTAGCACCGAAAAATCACTTTAGATTAGTGGTTCGTGAAAGCAGATGGAAACCAAACCAAACAAAAAAGCCACAATAAAATATACGTCCTGTCATTCTAGCACAAAAGAATGAGACGTAAATTCTGCGATACACACGGATAACCAGTAGGGGGCAGTGACGGAATCAAAACTTGTTCAGCGTTCACATTTGAGGCACACCCGAAGAAGACGTAGCGCAACAAACTGAAGCGCCGCAAACGCCAAAAATTGATTGCGTTTCTGAAGTTGTTCAGTAAGGTGTAACAAACATTTCAGCGCGGAGGAAATTGCTGTTTGAGTTGAAAAGGACAACTTTTACGGTCGTCCTGTCGGACTGAGCCCCGGAGAGCAATAGCAGTGTTTGGCTGGTAAGCTCACTAGTTTGCTAACATTAGGCTGAGCACAACAATGCACAAGTGACTGACAAGCCAATATCGTTCGCTGACTCGATTTGTGTTGTTCGTTTCCTGGTCACTTATAAAACTGTCGACGGTCATCTGGGGTGATGAGCTGCCGCGATATTCGCAAATTTAACACGCATACGCTGCTAGCTTCAAACGAGCTCATGTCTGAATAAACCTCAGTTTGCAACCGAAGTGGTGTCATATTCAGCGCAAATATTTCCCTGAAATGTTTTGTTTATCACCCTAGATTAAGTCAGTGTGTTGGCTGATCTCATTTTCTAATTCTTGTTCATTTTATGTTGATTATAAAGTACCTCTTGTTTGCATGCACTCGTGTCCCAACTTCCAATGTCAACAATGGGACATGATAGGGTATCACCTTTACGTAACAATAAATGATGAACAAATGATCATTTTATGGTGTTAAATTTGCTCAGCGTCTTGTGTTTTCTTTTAAGTAGTACACATATTGATAAATATACTGTACAGTATGTGTTTTGGGGTTTGGAAGTAAGGTACCCAGTTCCTAACTTCATAACATCTTGTGACTATACCAAAAAAAAAAAAAGAAGAAGAAATGATTACATCGCAAGAAAGAATAGTGGCTTCTCAGTCCAATATGAGCAATGAAATGAATTAAATGTCAGTTCTGTACACAAATAGTTTTTTCTACCAAGCAGATGCTTATCCTTCCTGAGCTGCCCACGGTGTAAGGCACCGAGCAGGTGCGGGCATTCTTATTGCCCCTCGCCTTGGTGCCCGTAGGCAAGAGGGTAGCCTCCCTCTGCCTTCGGGCGGAGGGACGGACAGGTCGGACCGCAGAGTCCCCGCCCTTAGGATGCCTCCTGGATGAGGTGTTCCGGGCACATCCCACCAGGAAGAGACCCCGTGGAAGTACAAGGATACGTCTCTCGGCTGGTGTGGGGGCACCACGGGATCCCGCTGGAAGAGCTGGCCAGTGAGGTCTGGTGCTTCCCCGCTTAGGCTGCTGCTCCCGCGACCTGATCCAGGAGAAGCGAAAGTAGATGGATGGATGGGCTGATGCTTATGTAAATAGCGTGGTGCGAAAAGCAAAGAAATGACCAGAGAAGCTCGCCAGTTTCCTTTTCTCTCTCCGTATCAGGGGTCTTCAAATGATGTCACTTTATTTTCTTCTTCCCAAAAAACATGCATGTCAGTTAGGTTAATTATAGACTAAATTGTCCAAAGGTGTGAAAGTGAGTATGAATTGATATTGCTCGATATGTGCCCCGGTGATCAGTCCAGGTGTACCCTGCCTCTAAACCACAATTCTGCTGGGATAGGCTTTAGTTACTAATCAGATCATGAGAAAATGTATGCAATTTATGCATGTATGAGCATAATATGAAGGCTCTACGAATATGAAGGCTCTTTACTTTGTTCCATTCAGATATTGGGACAGTCGGTCAGAATGGATCCTGCTCTACTGAGGGAGAGGGAGCTCTTCAAGAAGAGAGCTTTGTCCACGCCGGTTGTAGAAAAGAGACCAGCTACGTCAGATTCTGTGTCACACAAGAAGAAGAAGCCCAGAATAGAAAAAGAGGGCTCATCAGGGTCCAAACAGAGTGCTGGTGAGTGAATCTTCAGATCTTTCTGATAACGTGTTTGAATTACTAAGCGCTGAGCGTCCACCTGTCTTGTAAGAGATGTACAGAAAGTACATTTGCTACATTGTGCTTTAAACTTTATTAACCCTCAGTGTTGTTATTAGACTTTACACCGATTTAATCGGCCTGATCGGTATTGGCCGATATTTAGCATTTTATGCTGATCAGCGGCGGGACGGTGGCCATACTGGTTAGACCGTCAGCCTTACAGTTCTGAGGACCGGGGTTCAATCCCCGGCCCCGCCTGTGTGGAGTTTGCATGTTCTCCCCGAGCCTGTGTGGGTTTTCTCCGGGCATTCCGGTTTCCTCCCACATCCCAAAAACATGCATTAATTGGAGACTCTAAAATTACCCGTAGGTGTGAATGTGAGTGCGACTGGTTGTTTGTTTGTATGTGACCTGCGATTGGCTGGCAACCAGTTCAGGGTGTACCCCGCCTCCTGCCCGATGATAGATGGGATAGGCTCCAGCACACCCGTGACCCTAGTGAGGAGAAGCGGCTCAGAAAATGGATGGATGGATGGATGGATTCTGATCGGCTTTGTCATAATTCGCCGATCTGATCAATGACACACAAAAGACATTTACTCCACGTCGCCATCGTGCAAAGTATATTTGAATCCAAAAGCATGTTTATTTTTAGCCTTGTCACGTGTCTTTTGACGTAATATTGGAAATATCTGACGGCCGATAAAGTTGTTAAAAAAAAAAAAAAAAACATGTCGGCGGTGTGGAACAGACAACACGTCGGAGACAGACAACACGTAATGCCCGGATCAGACTGCAAGACAAATTTGCTCTTTCACGATTGCACTGTCAGACTACTGCAATAAAATCTTGTATTCCGATACCACCGCATCCCGTTTTTTTACGATCATTGGGGTTTATCCTATCATCTCAAATGCAACCGGATACACTCGTTACCGCGGCAACGACAACAAGAGCGGAGCGCGGCGACTTTGTATTATAAGGACAAAATGGGGGAAAACGTGTGTTGGTGGTCACCGGTGCTCAGGACAGGAGAGGATGTTCATTTAAGGCTCGCTTGAGGTATGTTCACGTACTTTGAATACGATACGGCTCGCAAGCAGGCAACAAAACGTTATGTAGCCTAGCAAGCTAGTGGTAGCACGAACGGTTGGACGTAAACATGCCGCCGCTCTGTCGAATCATGCTCTAACGTTTCGGTGTGGCTGTAGTAATTTAATTACAAATAAAGTAATTTAATTACAGTAAATTAGCACCCATTATTTCTGTCACGTTGTAATGTTGGTTTGACCTGACTGATTAGAATACGCGATCTGACTAGAGCAGTGATTTCCAACCTTTATGGAGCCAAAGAACATATTTTACAATTGAAAAATCTCACGGCACATCAACAAACAAAAATGTCACAAAAAGTGGATGCATTAATTACTGTAATTACTTCCTGCCATCTAATAGAAGACCATTTATCATTTGTTCTGTCTGTCATTATTATTATTTATTGTAAATATAATTTTTTGAGCAATTAAGTACTCAAGTATATACAGTAAATGAACAGGCCATTTAAATAGACACATTCCTCCATCTTGTGATCGGTTATCGTTTTTTTCAACTCGCTGATCGGCCCCAAAAATCCTGAACGTGTAAAGCCTAGATATTATTATCCCCATTTGTCCATAAAAATCTGACAATTTACGCAGTCTATTTGTCATAAAAAATTAAACAAATGAGAGTATTTGATTATATTACAGTCAGGTCCATAAATATTGCGCCATCGACAATTGTCATCTTTTTGGCTTTAAACGGCACCACAAGGGATTTGAAATGAAACGTACAAGATGTGCTTTAACTGAAGACTTTCAGCTTTAATTTGGGGGTATCTACATCCAAATCACGTGAACGGTGTAGGACTCAGTGTGGAACGCATCACCAAACACTGGATTCCGTCCGCTGTGATGCTCTGCCAGGCCTCTACTGCAACTGTCTTCAGTTTCTGCTTGTTCGTGGGGTATTTTTCCTTCAGTCTTGTCTTGCATGCTGATTCGGATTCAGGAAAGAAATCCAGTGTCTAGTGATATCTGTGCGTTCCAGACCTCAGGCTGTAATTGACTGCAAAGGATTTGCAACCATGTATTAAATTGTGAATGTTTGATTTGATTGTTAAATTGTCCCATTACTTTTGGTAACTTGTAATTCCTCCACGGTTTACCTGATTCGGACATCAATACACATCTTGTTCATTTCATTTCAAATCTATTGTGGTGGTATGTGTTTAGAGCCCAAAAGATGCGAATTGTGTCAATGTCCGTGTGTGTGTGTGTTCCCCACATAACACACACACACGGGGACAGTTAACTGTTTATAAATCATAACCACAACGACACGTTATCAACACAGTAGTTGACTTCAGCAAACTCTTTTTCAGCATCATTTGACTGACAGTTGAAGGTCTCACATCGCAGTCCAGCAGCTTGAGGACGGGCCTTATTTTACATTTTTGTTTATCCTTTATTTAACCAGGAAAATGCTTATTGAGAGAGAAAATGTTGTTCAAAAGCCAAGAGACAGCAGAAATTATACAGTACATAACACAATATTCATACAATAGATAAAAAATAAAGACTACAAAAATAAGTGATTATAAAATGTATGGCATCTGATTTAAAAACGGTGACAAAGCCCAAATGCGTTCACGTACATGGTGTTTTTTTAATTAATTCAAATTTGGCAGGCATTAAGACATTTTTTGGGCCTCTTCTAATGACTCTGTACCTATGTGCCAAATGTTTAACATTTGTTTAAGTGCAGTTTTTCGAACAGAGCCTCAGTCTGGTTTATTTATTTTGTATTTATCTAAGATATTGTTCTGCATTACAATGCTAATGTTCTTTAAAATTAAAGGTTAACTGTTCTTAAACAGGATGTATTTGAATTGTTATGGTCTATAAGTGACATTAAAAAAAAACCCAATGATACTATCGTTTATCTTGATAGTTTTTGGGAAAATATATCGTCGTAAAATGTTTGCTATGATGGCAGGCTAAAACATAATATATTGAGAGCGCAAGAGCAATGAATAACACAAAAATACTGTACAAATAAAAATCTGCAATATGGCGGGACCGTGAAGCAACAACCGTCATATAGCGGAGGATTACTGTATCTGTACTCCGTGATGATAAGTTGCAGGGACTCGTTGTTTCCAGACATGTGCATGCTGGGGCTCACATAGTCGCAAGAGTAAAATGATCTATGCTAATTTGGTACTGTTCTCCTAGGTTACTTTCCATAGTTGGGATTTCAGGATCAGGCTTTTGTGGCATGTGAATGTGTGTGAAAGGAATTCATCTTCATCTATGTTTTTATTGTCCAGTTAATTCATCTTGACTGGTTCCTGAACAACCTCAACTGTTTGGCAGTTTTTGAAGGTCTACTCCCGAAGGGGTTAGCGTTGCCTTCCTGCTCTGGTCCCGCAATTCCTGCTTTTCCCCTCTCTGTGCCGCTTTTATACCACCTCCGTGTGCAATTCCGGTTCATTGCAAATGCTGGTCATCAGCTTGCTGCAGTTGCCTGACCCCTCCTCCTGGAGTTGTTGTTGTTCTTGTTGCTGCTGCGTTTTTTCTTTGGCGCAGCAGCCACAGTCCAGGAGCTCGTAGAGTACAGCCAAGGCCGCCAGAGACAGCACGGTGAGGATGAACAGCAGCAGGATGATGAAGCAGGCCACGTTCCAGCCATCGTGGAAAGGGTAGACCTCCTGCGGCTGCAGGGAAACATGGGAGAGAGGAACGGCCTCGGAGTGCCAGGCCAGACTGTTGGTGTCTGTTGTTGTGATGTTGGACATGATTCCTGGTTGGAAATAACATAAGTAGGGAGAAAGTCATTTTACTACATGTCCATGACTGGATGTGGGGAAAATGAATGATTGATCAATAGATTACTTGTTGTTGTTGTTTTAATATTATATTTTGAATGGGGTTGGATAATCACTCGCAGAATGTTCTGAGTTCCTATTTTCACAGTATGTGGAATAACGTTGCCCACAGGATTTGCCACAATGTGGATGTATGTCAGCTGATGTCACGTTGTTCATTAGATTGCGTTAGATTGTCGAGACTGAATCAACAGTGCCTGTGCTACTTGCAGCAAAGAAGTGCACGCTAGATACTAGTGATGGGCTGATTGATCCATAAACCGCAATATTGTACTAGTGATTCACCATAATGAAAATTAAAAAAATAGGAAACTGGGGCTGGGCAGCACTCGGTAGAGCGGGTCGTCCACTGACCAAAGGTTTGGTGGTTCGAATCCCGGCTCTGTGTTCTTGAGCAAGACACCAGGTCTTTTGCCCAAAAACCGAAAATGCACTTTCGGGCCTTTTTCGGCCGAAAATTTCCGGTGGCCACTTAACGAATTGATATCTATGTCGGTATTGATATTGACAGATATCAGTGTCATGAGATCAATTCTTGAGTTACTGTTTCTCTCCTTTGTGCACTGTTGCGGTTTTATCGAAGAGGCGACTTAGCTGAATGTGTTTGTGTGCAACTCCTCACTACACACAATTAACACAATTCACAGTTAACACAAACTGTGGATACTGTTTACATGCATTACACTATAGCAAGTAAACAAAAATGTACTCTTTTACTGATTAAAGTATTTTATAATTATGTTTTTATTTCTCCTCCACCCACTGCTGTTCAAACTTATTCCCAACATTAAATGTTGATACATTGAGCCATTATGCCTATCTCCAGTTCAAATATTTTGTAAACTGATAAACGGCAGTGTCTTCCATTGCATTCGTGACCTTGGACAGGATAAGTGGTGGAAGATGGATGGATACAACTACAATACAATGAAACTGTCCAAACGACAAACAGCAGCCGCAGATTTAAAGCCTACAAGCAAAATTCCCCGTTTCATTCACAGGTTGTTCAAAAATAGAAAAAATGAATTGCAGTGCGTACAGATTCAGACCGCTTATTCCTTTTGCGCTTACGCCTACTGTTTAAAATCCTCAGGGAGCGGTATGCCAGCATCCACGCAAATACACAGACACCCAGACAGACACGCACACATGACACACACAGATTCAGACGTTTGTAAGTCACATACTGCCGCTGACCCAGTTTGCTCAAGCCAGATCGGGGGGAGAGCTTTGTGGGTGCTTCTTGTTGAAACACATGCTTTACATTATGATGAGAAGATGCTGGTTGTGTGAGTGGAAACATGGTTTTCCATGTCACCTGAAACGGGAACATGATATAACCACACTTGGGTCAAAAGGCCAGATGCTTGGGCCTAAGAAAAGATGACATTGACAAACACGCCGGCTGCATTCTAATTTTCAAGTTACTTCGTTGTAAAGAATAAAGCATACTCTTGCTAGCTAACGCATTTGGTGTACCCCAATGTCTGGTCTACTGTACACATTTAAATACTTTTTCATGTTAATCAAAACTATTTATCACTATCAAAATCTTTGCTAAAAGAAAAAAAAAGTTTACAGTATCTAATGAAGTGAGTTAGTATTATCCTGCACGATTTTAAGAGGTAGGACAAGAATACTTCACGATATACATTTCTGGTGGGCCCATAGTTGCCTTATCGAAGCCAATTGTTTGTTGTTGTGTACGCTGTTGTGATCGTTTCGTCTTTAGTTCTGTTAATAGAACTTTCACTTCAACTCTTTGCCAGGGAAACTTTTTAAAATGTGGCATTACTGTGCATCATTTACTGACTCTTAAGACCCTAAGTGAGCTCCACCCCAGGCCTCCCCAAGGAGTTATAGGCCCAGATCCCTGGAGACAAACCCAGCAGTTGTCTATCACTGGTACACTAATGCCCTCCATTCGCTTGACTCCTCACAGATGGCCCTCACTCCATCATTGATTTGTCAATGAGAGCTTCAGTTTCCACCTCTTCTTACACACGAGTGCACGCTAATGCTTGGTAGCCTCGCGGAGAGTCAGCAGACGGCTCCATGTTTATTTTATAGTGTGCGTGTTCCATCTTGGCCTGAAGGTCGTAATGGCTGGCTCAGGAGCTTATATGCTGCTTTGGTGTCGGAGTCATGACATTCCACATCCATCTTAGCTACATATACATGAAATATTACTCTAGATATCAAAAGACGCATAAACCCTTTACTGCCGCCCAGTCTGAGAACAGCCTGGGTGCCTCGCATTCCTGTCACGTTCGTCCCAAAAACACAAAAAAATAAGAAAAAGGAAGGAATAGAAACCCACCTGCTCGTCTGGTCTTGAGAGGACGCAAGTCAACAGATGCTCTCGCTTCCTTTTGCTGCCCCACCTATTTCCTCTCCTCCGCTGCCTGCCAGCCTCTGCGTTCACTCCTCGTCAGCACTCCCATGCACCGCCGGCCGCCACTCCTTGCAGAGCCTCATGGCTGAGAATGCTCTCCTCTCAGTCATTGGCTCTTTTCCCCCCGCTCCGTCTCCGAGCCATTTGTTAGCGGGCCTGACGCAATTTCAGCGGCCTGCCCACTGAGCGGCTCGACAGTCGTAGATGCTCCCGCCCGCCCCGTTAATCATTCATGAATCAGTGCGTCTCTCTGCTCTGATTGGAACGTCTCTGCCGCCTCCATGGGCTGACTTGTCTCATTGGACTACCGGCACATGAAAGGGATGAGTCGAGAAGACTGTAATCTCATGCTTTTGCATACTGTACTGCTTTGCATGTAACTCTAAAGATACACATGGGATAAATTATTATATGAATGAGTGTCAAGTGGATTGTAGCTTAATGTCACATTTATTCTTGAGACAGCAAATTAGTTCTGTGTTTCTGCTGGTAGCAGTCAAATAGTTACTCCATTTTGTTTCAATTACATGGACTCTGATTACTCAATAATAAAAGCCATACAATTCTCAATAAATTATTTGATTATGTCCATACCTAGTAATGTATTTCGTTAAACTAGTAACAATTCAAATGAAAACTGTCCCCCCCCCCCCCCTCCCCCTTCATTTTTAGTTAGTCCTTGAGAACTCATCACTGGGCTTGAGTTAAAAATTTAAGTCATATAAATGTTATATCTATCCATAGTAATATTCCAGATTTGATATGCTTTTCCCACATTTGGTATTGTTCAATCAAGCATTCTCAATTCATGTTTGGACCACTAGTTGTCCCTTGTTTTTGTTTCACAGTTATCACTACTGTTACTAATTTCATTGAGGTTCTAGTAGTTACGATGACTGTACGATGTTTTATTTAATCTCTAATTTTTCTTCTCTACTTTCTCCGCAGAGGCTAGTAATGGCAGTTTTAACATTAAGACGAGCTCCGGCTACAAGTTTGGGTGTCTTGCAAAGATAGTCAATTACATGAAGGTAAGGCGGAAACACTTTGACCTCCCTAACTATACCGACTCTCTTTATTTCTATTATACACTCACATCAACATAATACATACATAATATAATGAGATCCTGTACAAAAGCTTTGTCAATAATTTCAAATACAGTAATATTGCTCAGTCATGATTGATGCTGTCAGAGATGTTGTTTAAATGTTTATTATTGGATTTCTTGAGGTGTATTTCAGTGTTGTAAAAATATCTCTTGTTCAGTAGTCATCAAACAACAAAAGCTTGATTTGCTCTCCGAGTCAACGGTGTCCTCTGCATAATATTTCGTCTTTATCATGGGATGCGAACAGCTTGATCGCGCCGTTGCTCCGCTGAAGCACCTCATAACCTCACTCAATTTGACAGATTGCCTCGCAATGTGGGCGTGTTATGTGTCATCTGTCAGCACTGAGATTTTAGCGTTTTGTACAAATTGCTGTGGGCCTTTGGTTAGTCCTCTTGCTAGTCTTAGAACTGCTTAAATTACAGTATACTGTATTTTTAGAAACTGCAATAGGGGACAGGTATGTACATTTTCGTAGTAAACTGCATCTCATCTATTTGCTGATATGTTCTGGTTTCACAGACAAGACATCAAAATGGCGACACACACTTCCTGACACTAGAGGAAATTCTGGATGAGACCAAACTTCTTGACATCAGCATGAAACAAAAGCAGTGGCTCATGACTGAGGTCTGTGAACACCAATTAGTATAGTCATTTATGGCGGCACGGTGTACCACTGGTTAGCACATCTGCCTCACAGTTCTGAGGTTCGTGGGTTTAAATCCGGCCTTGCCTGTGTGGAGTTTGCATGTTCTCCCCGTGCCTGGGTGGGTTTTCTCCGGGCACTCTGGTTTCCTCCCACATCCCAAAAACATGCGTGGTAGGTTGGTTGAAGACTCTAAGTTGCCCGTAGGTATGAATGTAAGTGCAAATGGTTGTTTGTTTATATGTGCCCAGCGATTGGCTGGCGACCAGTTCAGGGTGTACCCTGCCCGCAGTTAGCTGGGATGGCTCCAGCATACCCGCGACCCTAGTGAGGATAAGCAGTGTAGAAAATAGATGGATGGGTGGATAGTCATTTATCACTTTTCTTTGCTAAATGCTGCAAGTGAAAATGCTAGCACCTCTATTCCTGCTGAATCTCGGCCGCTGTGCATTTTCTCCTCACCGCAGGCATTGGTCAGTAATCCAAAAATTGATGTCCGGGATGGCACGTATGGCTTCAAACCCAAGTACAACCTGAAGGACAAAAAAGCTTTATTGAGGCTGCTGGACAAACATGACCAACTTGGCCTTGGAGGAGTGCTACTGGACGAAGTCGAGGAGGGGCTGCCCAACTCTGCTAGGGCCATCAAGGTAACGCTAATCAAACGGCAAATTACATCTTTGCCATACTACGTAGAAATCAATTCTCAAATGGCTGTTTTCAGGCTTTGGGGGATCAGATCACATTCGTGACGAGACCAGATAAGAAGAAGATTCTGTTCTACAATGATAAACACTGCCAATTTCTGGTGGATGAAGGTCAGTGTTTACATGGCTTTGTGTCTGCCCAGTCATCATTTTCTGTTGATTTAAGGCAGTAGCAGTTTATAAAACTAACAAAAAGCTTTTTTTTTTTTTAAACTCATTCTTCTATACATTGGGATTTTTCTAAATTATTGATAACTGTGAACCAATAAAATTCTTAATTAAAAATTCTTGTCTCGAGATATGACTTTCAGACTGCATTCTGATCGACAATGTTAGCATGTACTATTTTTAAAAAATTACAAAACTAAACTATTCGTCATGGATGTCCAGACCCCACTTCCAATGAAGTTGGGACATTGTGTTAAAATGTAAAGAAAAACAGAATACAATGATTTGCAAATGCTTTTCAACTTATATTCAATTGAATACACTACAAAGACAAGTTATAACATTTTGAAACTGATTAACTTGATTTTTTTTTTTTGGGTGGGGGGGTTCAAATATTCTCTCATTTTGAATTTGATGCCTGCAATCCATTCCAAAACAGCTGGGACGGCATGTTTACCACTGTGTTACATCGTCCTTCTTTTTAACAACACTCAAGCATTTGGGGATTCAGGACACTAATTGTTGACGCTTTGTAAGTGTTGTAGTAATTGTAGGATAAAGAGCAACATTCTGCCACAAAATGGTAAATCCTAGTTGTAAAATATTGTATCAATCTGGTCAAATTTTCTGTTTTTTTTTTTGTTTTTTTTTACATCCCTCATGGTAGAATTTCAGAAACTGTGGAGGAGCGTTCCGGTGGATTCCATGGATGAAGAAAAGATTGAAGAGTACTTGAAAAGGCAAGGCATCACCTCCATGCAGGAATCAGGGCCGAAGAAAGTGGTCAGTATCTACTGGTTTCTAATCAGTTCAATCTCCAAAAGTTTAGGAGGTGCAATCAGAAATTTAAATGAAAGCCTAAAAAACTGTTAGTCAGTCTCAGACAAAACGTGGGGGACGAAAAATCAGTCTTCATTTGTTTTAGTTGCGTGGCACTGTCTTCGTCCTTAACGGCCACTCGTTTCGTAGAAGCATGCGCCAATGAAAGATGTTTCATTGGGTTGGATTGACTTTTGTCCATGGCATAATGTGAATTTAACACACACATTCTTTCCTCTGAGTTTGTTTTAGTGAAAAGTAATGTTTGTACTTCCAGTTAAAGGCTGCTTGAACTGTATATTTAACCGGGCTTGCCATTCCTATCATTTGCTCTGTTCTCACAACTCACTAGTGTTTACTCGTGTGCGCGCCATGGTGTGGTCTGTGAAACCATCGTTGCTCTTGTTTGTGTCAACAGTCGCCAAACTCTACCTCTGTTTGGAATACAATGAAATTTGACTCAGCCTCAGCCAATCAACATCACTTATGTGGTTCTTCTTGCGCCCCCACGAAGTTAAAAAATAAAATAAAAATGCCTCAGTTAAGAGATCTTGCTGGTCTGATGAAAACGGCTTCAATGAGCTAATTAAAGTGGTGTCATGATTGAAAACTACCATAATAAAATAGATTACACATTACTGAAAAAAAGTAATGCACGTCAGTAACAATTACTTACAACGCAGTTATTCCCATCACTGGTTGAAAGCTGGAAAAAAGGCTGAAGTTCAGAACTTGCCAATACACACCCACAGTGATTACAGAAGTATGCGGAGCCAAGATTAAAAGATGCTTATTGGCCCCATTATTTTTCGAGGGCCACAATATAATCAGCCTGAAGCTTGGAAAGATGGATTCCCGTTGGTCCATCTGCCACGAAAGGTTCGGCCAAGCTCCGCTCTGCTCAAGCTTTGATTGCCTCTCGTTCCTTTGCAAATGAATAAACGGCAAACATTTGTTGTATACGACACTGCCAAGCCTGCACTGACTGTTGTGCGCTCCCTGTAGTTACCAGTTCAGAAGAGGAAGAAGCAAGCTGGTCAGCGAAAGAGACACTTCAAGACCCACAACAACCATTTGGCAGGAGTACTGGAGGACTACGCAGATGGAGTGCCAGTCAAAAAGTGAAATTAAACAGGAACATGGACAGCTAAAATACTGTATTAGCTTATTTTGCTCCCCTTGTGTTCCTTGTGAATAGTGACTACTTGCGGAATCCATTTTAGCTATCGAGCCAGAAGGATGTTTGAAGACATGAAAATTATCTAGAGCCTTTCAGACAAAGCCATCATCGAAGGGGCTAACACCACTTTGCAAACAAAACCAGGCTGAAATGTTTGTAAATAGTTTTCTTAATTATACTTTAACACAAAAGTGTGTATATAGAGGACATTATTTTCAGCAATGCTTCAATACAGTTCCATACTGAATGATTCCCCCCTCCGTGTATGTGTGCGTGGTGGGGGGTGTTGTGTTGAAAGACTTGTGTTGTGCGTCACAGATGTCATCCAGCATGGATCGACTTTGATGTCAACATCAGTTAATATTTCAGTTGTTTTACTTTGCAGGGCCATTCCATTCTGCTTTTAATAAAATACTCTCAAAAAACTGATGTTTCTTTCTAAGATCTTCTAAAATTACAACTGAAATTATGCATTCTAGGTTTTGTACAATTAAATATAACAAAGTGTAAGGTGTACTGGAGGAACAATAAGGAAACCTAAGCTAATTTAAGCTATTAAAACCAAAATTGATATTTAGTTTCTACAGTGACAAATGAGTCTACTAAACAAAATAACAGAAAATACCAGGTAACCACAACAACAGTAACGGCTACTCAGTAATGTTATATACTGTACTTTCTCGTGTATGTGCATTTGTCCCCCAGAAAATTCTCAAAAAATAAATAGTGCGCATTGTACATAGGTATAGGGGCAAATGGGGAAAAAACCTCACATTTTATAAATGTATGCCACCATCTAGTGGTTATGAAAAAGCTGTACACTTTCATTCCAAAATGCCACCGCCACTTAGTGGTTCAAAAGGTGTCGCCTACACTTTCATCCCAATAGGACGGGTACGTACGTATGACTGCATATATGTACAGTTGTCCTCATAAATTTACATACCCTGGCAGAATTTGTGAAATTTGTTCATAACTTGTTTAAATATGACTGAACAACCATCAGTAATTTCTTTATGGTTTTGTTTAATGATAATGCTTTTTGGCACAGTGTCCGACTGGTTAGAGCGTCTGCCTCACAGTTCTGAGGACCGGAGTTCAATCCCCGGCCCCGCCTGTGTGGAGTTTGCATGTTCTCCCCGTGCCTGCGTGGGTTTTCTCCGGGCACTCCGGTTTCCTCCCACATCCCAAAAACATGCATGGTAGGTTAATTGACAACGCCAATGGTTGTTTGTTTGTATGTGCCTGCGATTGGCTGACAACCAGTTCAGGGTGTCAGTTCAGGTAGCCCGCCTCCTGCCCGATGATAGCTGGGGATAGGCTCCAGCACGCCCGCGACCCTAGTGAGGAGAAGCGGCTCAGAAGATGGATGGATAATGCTTTTCTCAAATTCTTGACCGTTTCATTTGAATCCCGTTAAAATAAAATTATATGTTTCGCCTGGCCCTTCACGTATTCTATAAAGAATTGTACCCATCTTACGAATTCTGCCTGGGTAACCAAACATATGAGCACAACTGTGTGTTTTCTAAATGACTAAATAAAAGTGGGTTTTCCAGAATTTTGGTCAACTTTGGGGGTGCGCATTATACACAAGAAATTACGGTATTTAGTGTTTAAATGGCTGCTACCCGCCCCATTTTGTATTCTCTGCAGAATGGTTAAACAGTGTCACACTTTGTGCTGTAATGAATCACTAAGTCAAGATTTAAAATAATGAGTGTATGTATGGTTTAGAACTTGTACAGTACGTCACGAGTGAAAACAGAATATTTAATTTATCAGATCATATTCGCACAGCAGGATAAAGGTAAATGGTTTAATCAGCTGTTGTGGTTAGAAAATACCAGTAAGTAAGAGTACTGATGAAAATAAAGGTTAATATATACATTGACATTCTTCCATATTTTTCTCTTCACAATTTCAACTGTTAAGATTGTTTAACTAGTAGTATGGCTGACTTTAATGGTTTTCTTCAAGTGATGGTAGTTGGGCAAAATCTTCATTAAGAAATCAAGCTGAAGTGTTTGAGGCTGTAAGACAAAAGACAAAAATGTTTATGCAAAGGGAATGTTTTTTTTTTAAACAAATCAACAGCTTTAACCTTTTTAAAGGCTGCAATCCTCCCCCTGCACTCCAATGTGTGTAGCCAAGTACCTGTGGCCTCTCCGTCTGCACCCGCCTCACACATCCAGAGCCATAGATGACCGTGTTCTCAGGGATGACCTCACAGGTGTTCACCTGGCAGAAGGCCCCGATGATGCAGCCACTGGTTAGGATGACATTCCTACCTACATCAGCTAGACAACACAATACACCACATTGAATAGATAATTCATATGAGCTATATTGAAAACAATACTTATACTGTATTTCCAATCAATGGAAGTAAAACTTACCTTTAGATTCTATAACATTGTTGTCTCCAATTTTAAGGGCTTGTGACACTGGAAAATGAGTTAAGGAAGGAAAATGTGCACTACTTGGACAGGTCAAAAGCTTCCCAAAGGCAATTTATCATTCTGAGAGGAAATGCTAAAGAAAAGGATACAACAGCCAACTTCAAATACATTATTGATGCCAATAGTCATTGTCTTTGGTTCCACTTCAGCATCTGGTGTGATGTTTTCTGGGTAACTATTAGATAAAAAAAGCATGTAACAGATGCTTAAGTGAGTAGTCCTTTTTAGTAATATTAAAAAAAAAAAAAAAAGACAGGCGGTGTTCAGTGTCATGTATTCCCTAATCAGTACAGTATGGGGGATTTTGATATAGTGGACTACATAGTTCACTCATCAGTCATAGAAAATACCACATATCTGCAGATTTATCTTGGATATCTTTTGTAGCTGAGCTTACTTTGCAAAATGTACTTTTTGGTTTGTAAAGTGTGACACCTCAGTTAAAAATGAATACCATCAAATTAATCTTTTATCTTTATTATTATCTTTATTTAGGCGGCACGGTGGACGACTGGTTAGAGCGTCATCCTCACAGTTCTGAGGACCCGGGTTCAATTCCCAGCCCCGCCTGTGTGGAGTTTGCATGTTCTCCCCGTGCCTGTGTGGGTTTTCTCCGGGCACTCCGGTTTCCTCCCACATCCCAAAAACATGCATTCATTGGAGACTCTAAATTGCCGTAGGCATGACTGTGAGTGCGAATGGCAACCAGTTCAGGATGTACCCCGCCTCCTGCCCGATGACAGCTGGGATAGGCTCCAGCACGCCCGCGACCCTAGTGAGGAGAAGCGGCTCAGAAAATGAATGGATGGATTATCTTTATTTGCCAAGCATGTCCAAAAAACAAGGAATTTGTCTCCGGTAATTGGAGCCCCTCGAGTACGACAACAGACAGTCAATTGACAGAACACTTTTGAGACATAAAGACATTGAGAAAAACAGTCACTGAGCAATACAGGGTTGCTAGTTATTTGGTAATGCCGGTAAAAAAAAATAATTTCGACAATTGTGCAAAAAGATTCAGAGTCCTCTAGCAGTTAGAGCAGTTCGAACGACTAATATTGCAATAGTCTGGTGCAATGACCATTGTGCAAAGGGCGCAGAGACTTCAAGCGAGTAGTGCGATAATCTGGGACAATGTCGATTGTGCAAATGTTGCAGATATTCCTCAGTCAGTGTGCAAATGGAGCAAATGGCATGAGTGGCCAGTATTGGTCAACAACAGATATGCAAATAGTGCAGCGTGGCGTTACGTTTTTAATGTAAGTATTTGCATATCCTGTATGTGCGGCATCGTCACCTGTTAATGATGACAGCTTGCTCCTCGATCAGATTGCCTTCTCCGATCACGATGGGTCCCGCTTCTGCAATAATTCGCGCTTTAGGGTGGACCACTGTCCTTGGGCCTGAGTGAAGTGAAGACCGGGGAGAATGAAGCTGATTCTGAGCAGAGCCACGTCATTTGCGCACTGTCGTAGTCGCTACATTGTTGTCAACAGTGACGCTGCTTGAAAGCTCCCCAAAGCGAAACATCTTACCTATAGTAACATCCCCTTTGAGCTCGCTTTCAACACACACCACAGCTCCTGCTGCTATCTTAACGCTGAGAAAGAGAGAAAAGAAACAACAACTGGGACGTTAGCGAAAACGGCCGCTGCTAGCAAGCTACATCACGTAGCCGCCCAACATTGCAGCTACTGGTTCGCTTGGCTTCAACAAGGCTATTCGCGTGTCCTTTGGTTAGTCACGAGCACTAAATAAGGCAGCTGAGCGTCATGTACGAGTCTGTGTTCATACTACCTTTTCTGAGAGGTTTGTTTGTCCGCCATTGTGATGGATGAAATCAGAAGGGAGTCGCCGTCCTCGACAATCGACTGCAAAGCACTCGACAATCGACTGGATAGCCTTACCAAATTATGGGCATGCGCTAATTCCTTATCGCTTATTTTATTGTTTCGTCAATTGCTCATCTCGATCTAGGACGGTTATTTTTAGAAACAGAAAAGCTCCAGCGTCATTATGAGTGTTTGAGATGATTATGTGTGGAATTAGTACCAAATGGATGGAACGTGGTCACCAAAGATATGTTTGCTGTATTTTCTACCCAACAGCGTTTCAGCGTTGTTTTAGTGACTAATTTATCAAGAACCACACAAACGTGTACCGGTGCACATTTCACTGAACAATTCATGGCAGTTGGTTACCATTACCAATGTACTTTGACCCTTCTCGCTTCCACTAATACCAAAACAGGCACAAATCGGAAGTGAAAGCTGTCTGCTATGGCAAAAAGGAACATAAACAAAAACATTAAGGAGACCTCTTCAGTCGCCGGGGCTACAAGGGCACAAGAGAACGAAATGGCAAAATCGAAAAAATTAAACATGTTTTCTTTGTCAGTTATCGCCTCGCTAATAGCCATTTGTGTGGCACCGTTAAAAGCTGAACTTCCTTCCTGTAAGTATATTCGATAGACGTAAACTCGTTTAATGACTTGGAAGCTATGTTAGCTCGCAAGCTAAAAGCTAAATCATAGCACTTTCCACGCGGTTTAAATAGCACCATTCCCGGCGTGATATTATAATTTTTATTTTTTATTTTTTAAATCGGACTGAGTCCTATATATTTACTAATTATAATGTATTTGATAAAGCCCATGTGATGAAGAGAACACATTGAAGCCAGTTTGAAATTGTCATCCCATCATCGATGTGTTTACGCAAAGCTTCAAACGTGACCTCCAGACTTTTAAAATTCCCTCTTGGGTAGCACTTGTGGGATTAAATGAGCATGTGACTGTGCAGCCGTCACAAAGCCAGCCCACTAGGCTAGCTCACATGCTTCTTTCTTGAAGGCATTAACATAACCGTGTCATCTGTCTCTCAACTCATTTTACACATCAGTCTTATTTGATATATTCATCAAATAATGCTCACAGGAAGTCAATTCTGTGAGGTAAGTTACACTGACGTATCTTAGTTTATATTCAGATTCAGGACAAACATTGCGTTTCTCCTCTTTGTGCAGCACATAACTGATTATGCACGTTTTAATGTGATAAATGTAGTGGTTCGAATCATATTTTATGGATACAAAATCCCCATTGTTGTGTTAAAGAAGATGTGGGTGTGGTCCGTTACAAAGAAAAAGGAGGAACGTCATCATCATTGCATACTTAGCACACACACATTCACAGAAGTTGCCTGTCATGTGCTTGTGTTTCTCTCTCCAGTTAGTTTATCTCATTTTAAACAACATTCAAACCTAAAGATGGATGAAGCTTTTTTCAGAGTCATCAATGAACTCGATACTGAGGTGGCCGTGTACTGGGTGTCACAGTGGTGCTATCAGGTAGCTCCACATTCGCATTCACCAAATTGTCCTAATCTGTACATAATTAATGGTTTCTTTCTTTTTGGGTGCATTAGTGTCTTTATCAACAGCTTGGGGTGGTCCCTGCTATGTCAAGTCCAGGTCAGCCAAGGTCAGAAGAGTTCATTGTTAGCACACAGCATGAAATTACACTCCAAGTCAACAGCACCTCTCTCATTCAGGAGCTCTGCACGTAAGTTGGGAAAAAAAAAACACACACACAAAAAACCACCAACATAATATTTTCTTATAGTAGAACAGTCAATGAAATGGAAACATGGGTGGTATATGTAACAAAATGAATAATGGATTAACAATGTTCGGTCCAGGTCGGAGCACTGTCCCCGCTTGTGCAGTTTATGCTCGTCATGATGGCTGCATCACTTAATATGCATCTTTTTGTCTTGATACACTCGCAACGCTCGAACAGTATCTAATATCTGGACTCATCTGACTGGTGAACCTCTTCATTGCTGTATGCTTTAGCCTATTACACCGAATCAAGTCGCTTGCTTTTTGCTGGTTTTTCCCATTGTGCCACAGGTCAATCTTTGTGGTAATATTTTAATGCGCCTTAGGCCAAACCTTATGCTTTCTTGCTAGTTTAAAACCTTTTCAGCTCTTTGTACTCATCGATTAGTGGTTTTCTTAAGGATAGTTTTACCGCCAATCGTTTGCTCTCTTTGCATTTTGTGTGTGTGACGATCAAATTGGCTTTCATCTCCAGAGTTCCATTCCACTTTGGCGAGCAGGGCAACTACTCTCTATGGTTGAAAAATACAAATAACTCTGTGGTTAATTGCTCCATTGTGACTGATGCAGATCCAGTAAATAGTTACATTCGTAAGTCTATTCCACAAACACACCGATAAGCATGATTTTACATGTTGATGCAGTGTTAATTCTGTCCCAATCTCTACACAGCCATCCTGGTCGCTTTCCTTGTCTTCGCTGGGCTGGGATTATTGTCTGCTCTGGGAAGAGCAATATTAGCGTAAGTCGTGATAACTTGCAACATAAATGATGGCCTCATTTAAATATTTTTGACTGTGAGCTGAACTTTATCACTAAATGACTTCTCTCTTCAAAAGACTCGATTTAGTAAGGGGTGTCCTCTTCAGAATCACTGGCACCATGGAGACAGAGAGGCTGATCAACTCTGTGAGTATTCATCCAAGGACGTGTGGATATTACTTTCATTTTAGAAGCACATTGGGTATTTGCATTTTAAAGTGCATGCAAGTCATACATCTTGTGCCATACATTCTACTTGTCAGATGTGATTGACTTGGCTGTCATGTGCTTCTTAGTAAAGGTTTATGCAAGCTCTGCTTAAGTGTATTCTACTCTCCCCGTTGATTGAGGTAGCATGCATTCAGTGGTATGCTAAATGTCTCTTGTCTCCAGGAGCTGGGCTCCCCTGGCAGGACTGTGATGCCGGTGACAGACAATATACTTCCGCCCCCACCCAGTCCCAGCAAGAGGCTGCGATCTCTAGACACATTCAGAGGGTAAAACTCTCCAAATTATTTGGGGTCATGTGACCCATTCAGCTACTTTGTTGCTCGACTTTTGGAATTGTGTCAACTGTCAAGTCTTGGCAAGTAACAGAGGTGCGCTTGGCAAAGGAGTTTCTGTATTTTTGGAGCAATGGTTAGAGAAGTGTTGATTGAACAGTAACTAATTTGAGTCATGCTGTCATGTTAATTACTTTACAGGATCTCCTTAATTATTATGGTGTTTGTGAACTATGGAGGAGGACGATATTGGTTCTTCAGACATGAAAGCTGGAACGGTGAGGATTTGTTGCATCGTCTTTAACCAACCCTCAAAAACGGATCCTTCAATATTCCTCTCTGCTTATTTATAAAAAGGGACTCTTTGCGCTTTGTATCATTCCAGGCCTCACTGTTGCAGATCTGGTCTTTCCTTGGTAAAGATCCAAATTTCAGCCATCATGTCCATTTTCATACAGTTCCTATTTATAGTTGTCATGATTTCTAGAGCGCATTTCTCTTTTCAGGTTCGTTTTCATAATGGGAACATCTATCGCACTTTCAATCAACTCCATGCTGCGCTCAGGCTCAAGCCGCACTTCACTGCTGAAGAAAGTAGTGTGGAGGAGCCTGCAGCTTTTCCTCATCGGCATCCTCGTCATCAATCCCAACTACTGCCAGGGCTTTTGTGAGTTTGAGCTTGAGAGTGTTTTTGGTACTTACCTGCATTCAGCTGTGTAAATAATCTTCCTCCTCACCACAGTGTCATGGGACAACCTGCGCATCCCGGGTGTGCTGCAGCGCCTTGCCTGGTCGTACCTTGTTGTAGCCTGCCTGGATCTGTTGGTGGCAAGGGGTCATCTTGACATCCTACCAACGGTTAGATACACTTTTATGTACACGCTAGAGAGCGATAAAGATAGAGATGAAATCTAATTGCATCCTGATTGCAGTCTTTCTTTTTTTAATATGTCTTCGGGGAACTACATGGCTATTTCTTTTGCCCAGGATGCATGGTGGTCCTCTTGCATTGATGTATTGCTCTACTGGCCAGCCTGGATCTTTGTGCTCCTCCTAGAAATCCTTTGGCTCTGCCTAACTTTTCTACTTCCTGTACCAGGCTGCCCAACGTGAGTCAAACATGGTGGGGTGTGTTTGTGTGTACAGTATCTGTACATAAGGTGTGTGTCGTGTTAAGTAGCGAAAAAGGTGGATTACCTCCACCAATGCAGTCAGGTAGGTTTTTGCCTGGTTGGTTGGTTACGAGCATAACCCAAAACATTGTGACCATACAATTAGACTGACAAGCAAACAAGCTTCGTGCAGCATCATGCTTTGCTGTTGTTTTCTAGAACTGGAACATGGGTTTTAGTTAAGGTGGAGGCACTTATGATCACCTTTTCAGCATGATGACATTTAGTTCACACCAAAAGTAACAAAACAGTGGCTTCACCAGAAGAGGTTTTGGCAAAAGTCCAGACCTAAATTCAATGGAAAATCAGTGGAGGATCTGAAGAGGCCTGTGCACAAATCTGACACATTTGTCACGGTTTTGTAAGGAGTGGGCAAATATGAGCAAATTCAATATTTTAAAAGTTTTTAAAGTGTCTTATTGTTGTGAATTCCACTCCATTCTCCCTTTTGGAACAGTGGTTATCTTGGTCCAGGTGGGATTGGGGACATGGGCGCGTATGCGAATTGCACTGGCGGAGCAGCTGGTCTCGTCGACCGTTGGCTGCTTGGAGAAAACCACATCTACCAGACGCCCTCAGCAAGGGTTAGTGAGAGACAAATACAACTGATGAACAAAAATGGACACATACCAGACACATGAAAATGTTTTTTTTTATCACAAACTGTGGCGACTGAAGCTATTTTCCATTGAAGGTCCTTTATGCCACCCACATGCCGTTTGATCCCGAGGGTGTTCTTGGCAGCATCAACTCCATCGTTATGGCTTTTCTTGGGTTACAGGTACACCTCCGGCCTCTCTGTTTGAGCCAATTTTTGTAGTCTTATACACAGTCGGCCAAATTGTTGGTACCTTTCCGTTAAAGAAAGGGGGGGGGACACACAATGGTCACTAACATAAATGGAATTTGCCAAAATGCATTTATGATGGCCAGAAAAGTATATTGACAAGCCACAAAGCTTGGGGGAGAATGTCCTTTGAATAGGTGTGAGATAAAAGCAGAGCTTTTTGGCAAGTCACATCAGCTTTATTTGTAGACTCAACCATGAAGCATTCAATGAATAAAATACAGCACTTTTAATTCTTTATTTGAATCTAAAACCTACATCATGCAGAAAAAAGGGGGGGGGGGGTGTACTACATGCATCCCATTCCACCCTAAAACCTGGGAGTCCTCACATCCATACATGGAGCAGTTATTTTAAAATAATTATTTTGGAACACAATTAAAAAGCAATTTCTGATTTCCATTTGTTATTTTTCAGTAAATTGTTAAATAATTTTGCTGTTGTTGTTATTTTCATGTTATTCCATCGACTATGGTGGGTTTTTCTTTCTGAATGGAAATATACCGTAATTTCTCGTGGATAATGCGCAACATGTATAATACGCATCCCCAAAGTTGACCTCTAAATTCTGGAAAACGCTTCTACCTATGTATAATGCATTTTTACAATACATGATTTTACTTCTACCCATATGATCAAAACATGAAGTATTGTCTGTATTTTGTTAGTTTTTAAATAGAAATTGTACATTGCTATCTTTGTCAAATAATTCTGATTCTAATTCTGAAGTTAAGCACGATATTTGAACACGTAATTATTTTTATTTAATTTCTTTTATTTTAAAATTCCCAGCCCTACGTTTATTTAGTAAATGAGAAAATACACAGTTGTACTCATATGTTTGATTACCCGGGCATCATTTGTAAGATGGGTACAATTCTTTAAAGGAAACATGAAGGGCCAGGCAAAACACATTTGAGTTTTATTTGAATAGGATTCAAATTGAACTGTCAAGCATTTCAGAAAAGCGTTATCATCAAAAAAACATAACCATAAAGAAATTAATGATGATGTTTGTTCAGTCATCAGTCGTATTTATAAAAAAAAAAAATAATAAATAAATAATAATAATAATAATTTCACAATTTATCCCTGCATATGTAAATTTAGGAGCTCAACTGGACATATATGCAGTCATACGTACCCCTGTCATATTGGAATGAAAGTGTAGGCTACACCTTTTTCATAGCCTCTAGGTGGCGCTGGCATATTAGAATGAAATTGTACACCTTTTTCGTAACCTCTAGATGGCGGCATACATTTATAAAATGGGAAAGTTGTTTTCCCTTTTTCCCCTATACCTATGTATAATGCACACCATTGATTTTTGAAATTTTTGGGAGGGGAAAAATGGACATTATACACGAGAAATTACGGTACCAGCAATTTAGCCGACATGCGTGTGCGTAGCTCATTAGAGCAAAGAGGAACCACTGCAAGAGTTTTTAACAACTGTCTATTCAACTTTCTCAGGCAGGAAAGATAATCTTACACTACAGAGACCTTCATTCAAGTATTATATCAAGGTTCCTCATTTGGGGTCTCATTTTGGTGAGCATGTCTGCTTTTATTTACTCTACACACTCAGTGGATACTTTACCACAGTACCTACAAGTATTGCATTATTGCAAACTACAACCAAAATCATAAGAATATTCTTAAAACAATACCGCTATCTCAGTGTCAACAGCCATATTGATCATTATTATCTAAGGCCAAATTTGTATATCTTCCTAGAATGCACAGGTTTAACTTATTTTGTGATTGTTAAATGTATATCACATTGCCTTTTTTATTAGCTGTGAACATGTTTATATCAATAGGACAATGTGGTAATAGGCGATATAACAATATTTTGTGGCACACACAGGGTGTCATATCAGCTGTTCTCACAAAGTGTTCAGGAGACCAGGGATTCATTCCTGTCAATAAAAACCTATGGTAATACAATTTGTCCTGCATTTATGACCTATGCTCTTTTAAACTTTATGATTAAAATACTTAATTACATCATATCCTTTATTTCCAGGTCTCTGCCCTATGTGACAACACTCGCCTGCTTTGCCTATGTACTGCTTGTCCTGGTGTACTACACTATAGATGTGAAAAAGTGGTGGTCTGGTGCGCCATTCTTTTACCCAGGTGTGCACTGTCCTCATTGTCGGGACATTCAATTACAGTTTGATGGACTTACATTCTACCTTTTTAAAGATAGTGTGTGTTTCAGGAACTAAGAATGAAAATCAAACACTTCCGCAACCATCAGCTTTTCTTTTTTTTTTTTTTTTTTTTTTAAATCAGGCATGAACTCCATCCTTGTGTATGTGGGCCATGAGGTGTTTGAGGACTACTTCCCCTTCCGCTGGCGCATGGTCAACACTCAGTCCCATGCTGAGCACCTCACCCAGAACCTGGTGGCCGTTTCTTGTTGGGTCCTCATCTCCTACGTGCTATACAGGAAAAAGATCTTCTGGAAAATCTAAGAGGTGCCGTGACACTCAACCTTGCTGGATCGATCATCTAAAATGCTCGGAAAATGGAAACTATGGAACTTTTAACCACCTCTGGGCCATATTTCAAAATCGATGTGACTTATGTTTTCATGATCTTGTATCTTAATGTTTTGCTATTTTGCTCACATCTGTTCTGTAAAAAGGACACCGAATGACTTTTTGCATAGCTTTCTAGCAGCTGACCTCTGCTAGCTATCTTGTGACTCAGGAAGAACTGGGACCAAAATAGATTGATATATTAGGAATGTGATGACGGTCGCAGTTCATCTTTGTTTTCCTAAACACTAAAAGTACCTTTTTAATTCCTCAATTTGCACAGTTTGCAAGTATGAAAGTAATCTAATGTAGCTGTCTAGCCTCTTTGTTGCCCACTTGGATCTTGACATCCTGCCAGTCGTCACCCAGCAGCAAACATTCGGCCTCACTTTTGATGGTTCTATTTCATGTGAAACGGAAATTGTTTGACTGTATAGTAATGAAGCAACAGCTATTACAGATCTCTGCTATGCAGTAAATGCTACATATTGCCAAATGTTGAAGACAGACGGGTATTAAAGCTCACTATTTGTTGTTTTACGGAATGTTTTGAGTGTGTGTTTTGGCTCATGTATCCAAAAATAGTAACCACATAATAAATTTACTTTTGTACCGACTCACTTTCTCTGTTCGTTTGCCTTTTGAGTATGCCCCCCACTTTTTTTAATATATAGATTTTTTTGGTTCTCTGAAATTCATCCACTTTATTTTTTCCTTGACTGATCTTTTGCTAGATGCATTTGCCAATGTCTATAGTTAAAATGTATTCAGTCACTTACTAAATATTGCCTGTTTGTTGTTGCTGTTGTTGGGTCAATGATACGATTAAAATTTCCTTTAGAATTTCGAACTACAGAATGTTGTTGACTTTCACTGTGGGTTTCACAGACATTTGTGTGTTTACAATGTACATCTGAAGATTTTGTGTAATAAAGGGGGGGTCACAGAACCTGCAGTTACTCGTATCATTTCCTTTGGTTTGTAATAATGTCAAAATGTTTAGATGTATTTTGCATGCATATGCTAAATGATATGTATATATATATTTTTGTAATTTATTTTTTTCTTTTCTTGGGGTACACTTGATTTATCATGTATCTCCCGACTGTCACGTTGCAATGAAAACACAGGTCAGCTATCTATCGAGGATCAGGTGGTAGCGTGGTTGTCTCCCAACGCATGGGTTGTGGGCTCAATCCCCGGCCCCCTGTCACCCCGAGTAAAATCCTGAACCAGCAGATGCTCCTGATGATGTGCTGTCATCAGATGAATGAGGAAGTGGTGTTTTAAGTGCTTTGAGTACATTGAAGGTTGAAAAGCATTATACACAAGTTAAAAGCCCTTTTAGCAGCTGCATTTGTGTTGTGCTCTTCACTTGTTTGAGTGCATGACAAAATCCAGATTATGAGTTTCTCTTTTATTTTAATATACTATTTTGTAATCCCCCTTTTCTGTATGGAAATCTATTTTTATACAGTTTTGACTATTCCGTTTTTTTTTTTACCCTTTATTTTGCACCTACGTCAGTTAGAAACTGTACAGTGGCTGTTGTAGTCTACTTTGCAGTAAGACTTCAATTTTCCTTGTTTGTTTAGATGTTGCTACCGTTGTGAGCAGCGAGCCACTGAGACATTTAAGCGTCCTCCTGTGTTCCAAAACGTCTCCATGTTTGCTTCATTGCTGGACACAGCGTGGGAATCTATCAATCTAAATGTGGACTAGTGCACTGTAACGTCCTTGAGAGGAAGAAAAAAAAAAAAAACGAAAACCCCAGACGTGTGACTTGTTGATGGTCTCGCGATAGCAGCGAACACTCTCAATGGGTGTCTATTGTGAGAATTTTCCAGTTCACGCGCGACTTGACAACTTTCCCACGCCTGTTGTTTGGGCTCCTCGTCGCGGTTCCTGCCTCCCTCTCTTTCTCACCCTTTTTTTAAAATTGTATTTTTGCTCTCCCGTCTTCCCTGAATTCGAAGCAAACTCCTCGTCCGGCCTCCAGTCTGGTTCCGTGGGCCCCGGTGGTATGGTAACAGCGGGCTCGGCGTGGGGTGCCCTCAGGAGGGGTCTCGCGATTGTTCGGGGAGGGAGGGGGGCGTTATTTGGAAAATGGCGCCCGTCGTCACCGGGTAAGTAAGTCTGGGTATTGTAGCGTCAATGTTTATTTTCTTCGCACTAGTTTAGCACCGCTTGGTTGGCGTGCACTGGACGAGGTTCCCCGAGCCCCAACAAAGTTGCGGTGCTTTGGACCTGAGTCCGGTTAGCCGGTTGTCCGAACTCGAGCTCACTTTTTTCTGTTTGTACCGCGAGACGTTCACTTGGATCGTGCATGGATGAATATGTATTAAGTCTCTTGACAGTAAAAGCTTTTATATTGACTAATATGTAAATTTACCATCTTTTACCATTTCTTGCGTATTTTGTGTGATTCGGTGCCTTTGTTGTTTGTTTCCTAACATATGTTTACATGTGAAAGTATTTTAATAGTGTCACTGCATGCATTGTAATTCCATTTTTTCCTAAACTACATTGACCTTGCATTCTTCTTTTTGTTTTGCAGGAAGTTTGGTGATCTATGTCAACCTCAACGTTTAACAAGGTAAACATAAAACACATTCAAAACTTATTTTTATGGTTGTGTTAGGCAGTGGTGTAGAACTGAAATGCGTAATAATGAGAGCTGTCTCTAATATTTTGTTGACCTCATGTACAGTTACGTTTCAATAAATTCGAATATGGTAGAAAAGGATTTCCGGACTCATACGTGAAATAGATGAATTTAATACTATGAAAATACTTTTTAGACGGTAAATTCCTGCCGAATTTCTTCATTTAAAATCGTTTTCCTTGTTTGTTACGTAATGTTCTTGTTTCTTGAGATGGTGAATTTTTCTTATTCGTTTGCTATAATCATAAGCTATGATCATCAAAATTATTTCATACATATTGAAATAAATCGTGAAACATTTCACTCAGAGTGAGTGTAGTGCATCTCTATAATATGAGTTTCCCCTTTTGAATTGAACTGCCTAACTAAATGAAGTTTGTTTTGACACTATTGTAATTTATTGAGATGTATCTGTAGCTGCATGATTGGTGAGTGTACACGTGTTAACTCTGTCTTCTTTTCAGGGAGGCAATGAGGACGTACTTAAAGGAAAAAGACGATCAAACAGTCCTAATTCTGCATGCAAAAGTGGCACAAAAGTCCTATGGCAATGAGAAAAGGTGTGTGTGTGTGTGTGTCTTTTTGTTCTTGGTTTCACAGAGTATGTAGTTTTTTGATGCTTGGTTGGTCTTGTTTAGGTTTTTTTGCCCTCCGCCATGCGTCTATCTGCTGGGCAGCGGCTGGAAGAAGAAGCTGGAGAAGATGCAGAAGGAGGGCTGCACGGAGCAGGAGGCTCAGGCCTGCGCCTTCATCGGGATTGGCAACAGTGAGGTGGAGATGCAACAGCTCAACTTGGACGGGAAGGTGAGAACTCCATTGTGCCGCTGAAGGTGGAATACACTGGAAGTGCTATAAATACATTCGTACGATATGTATTACAGATGCATATTGTTACTTATATGTAGTATGGTTTAAATTTAGTGGGACTTATTTGTGAAACATTTAAAATCCAGTTTGGACAATATCATGAATATTATTTAGAACAAGTAAAGGCACGCTGTATGAAAAGCCGCTATTTGAGGAAATAGTTCATTTGCAATGAGTTGATTTAGCAAAAAAAAATGTATGTCGGCATCTAATACACCAATATACATTAAGAACACATCCTCCATCTCTCTGCGCTATTTCTATTTGTCTGTAAATGCAGTTTTATATTTGTAGTCAACCTGTATGTATCACTTGCATTAAAAACAAAGTTATACTCATTCCCGACATTTTTTGTATTATTGTTCTGTACTTTTTATTGATTTTGACGAGACGAGAGTGGCAAATTATGATAAAAACAGCTCTTGGCATGATGCAGTGCAGTTCTATGCTAGTGCAAACTGCAACCATAATAAGAGTGTGAGCATTATTTATAGCATATACTGTACCTGTTACAACATTTTGTGGCCGATGATTTGACTTTTAAGGGGAACCAAAACAAACTTTATAATTCGGAATGTTCCCAGAACATCATGCTAGGTATCACTTCTGCCGAAGCAACTTTGTGTTTTTGTTCCCGACGTTTAGAACTTCTGCGCTGCTAAGACTTTGTACATCAGCGACACAGACAAAAGAAAACACTTCATGCTGTCTGTGAAGATGCTGTATGGCAATAGCGCAAACATCGGCGTCTTCCTCAGCAAGAGAATCAAAGTCATCTCCAAGCCTTCCAAGAAGAAGCAGTCCTTGAAAAATGCCGACTGTGAGTGTCAACTTTTTGTTTGGAAAGAATTCGATAGAGTTCCTATTCTCATCTTTGCCACTCCGTCTCGCAGTGTGTATTGCATCGGGAACAAAGGTAGCTTTATTTAACCGCCTGCGATCACAAACAGTCAGCACCAGGTATCTTCATGTGGAGGGTGGAAACTTTCATGCTAGTTCTCTGCAGTGGGGGGCCTTCTTCATCCACCTCTGTGAGTGCTACCGTACACCCAGAATTGTCACGTTCTCTTAATTGTCTCCGCTTGCTCTTTTCTCACGTCGTTCTAGCTCCTGATGTCACACATCATAATGATGCTTTCTCTCCTTTTGTTCAGTGGACGACGACGAATCCGAAGGGGAGGAGTTCGCCGTGCGAGACGGCTACATTCATTACGGCCAGACAGTCAAACTGGTTTGCTCTGTAACTGGCATGGCACTGCCCAGACTGGTATGCATGTGACTTCACATACATTCTATGGACAAAAAGAATCGGGTCACCTTCAGAAAGTCAAAACGGAAGACAAATTATTTTAGAAGGTGCCTGCCTGGTCATTTCTGTGCATTCATTCAGCGGAATATTTGTGAGGTCAAGCGCAGTCAGCCTGGCCCTTAAGTCCAACTGAGGTTGGGAAACAATCTCCATCTTGTGCATCAAAGCTAGGATTGTCCAACATATTTTGGTAAGATGAGGATTTAAGCACTAGAGCTCCCCATTTTTATTTATTTATTTTTGTCAGAATGATGTTTACAGTGGTGAATAACTACAGTAATCTACCATTCAGGATTCTCAGAGGATTTTATGTCTTATTTGTATTTATTTATTTATTTTTGGGGGAGGATCAGGCAATTTTTATAGTTCGTCTATACTATACTGATACGATACTTAGTGTAGCATACTATTACCCCTCATACTCGCATTTCAGCACCCATGGATTTACCTACAGTATTTGTATATATTTGTTTAAAAAAATTTAAATGTTTAATTTTTTTTCGGGGGGAACCAACCCCGAAAACACTTACTGGCGGTTTATCCCAGCTTATTCAAGATTTTTTGGGGGGTAAAAAAAACCCAAAAAGTTCCAATGCATTTACAACTCCAATTCCAATGAAGTTGAGACGTTGTGTTAAGCATAAATAAAAACAGAATACAATGATTTGCAAATCATGTTCAACCTATATTTAATTGAATACACTACAAAGACAAGATATTTAATGTTCAAACTGATCAACTTTATTGTTTTTAACAAATAATCATTCACTTAGAATTTTATGGCTGTGACACGTTCCAAAAAAACTGCGACAGGGTCATGTTTACCACTATCACCTTTTCTTGTAAAAACATTCAATAAACATTTGGGAACTGAGGACACTAATTGTTGAAGCTTTGTAGGTGGGATTCTTTCCCATTCTTGCTTGATGCACAGCTTCAGCTGTTCAACAGTCCGGGGTCTCCGTTGTCGTATTTTACGCTTCATAATGCGCCACACATTTTCAATGCGAGACAGGTCTGGACTGCAGGCAGGCCAGTCTAGTACCCGCACTCTTTTACTACGAAGCCACGCTGTTGTAACACGTGCAGAATGTGGTTTGGCATTGTCTTGCTGAAATAAGCAGGGGCTTCCCTGCTTGGAAGGCAGCATATGTTTCTCTAAAACCTGTATGTACCTTTCAGCATGAATGGTGCCTTCACAGATGTGTAAGTTACCCATGCCATTGGCACTAACACAGCCCCATACCGTCACAGATGCAGGCTTTTGAACTTTGAGTCCATAACAGTCCGTTCTTTTCCTCTTTGGCCCGGAGGACACGACGTCCACAATTTCCAAAAACAATTTGAAATGTGGACTCGTCGGACCACAGAACACTTTTCCACTTTGCGTCAGTCCATCTTAGATGAGCTCGGGCCCAGAGAAGCCGGCAGCGTTTCTGGGTTTTGTTGATAAATGGCTTTTGCTTTGCATAGTAGAGTTTTAAGTTGCACTTACGGATGTAGCACCAAACTGTATTTACTGACATTCGTTTTCTGAAGTGTTCCTGAGCCAATGCGGTGATATCCTTTACACATTGATGTCGGATTGTGATGCAGTGCCGCCTGAGGGATCCAAGGTCACGGGCATTCAATGTCAGTTTTCGGCCTTGCCACTTACATGCAGTGATTTCTCCAGATTCTCTGAACCTTTTAATGATGTTATGGACCGTAGATGATGAAATCCCTAAATTCCTTGCAATTGCACGTTGAGGAACATTGTCCTTAAATTGTTAGACTATTTTCTCACACACTTGCTCACAAAGAGGTGAACCTCGCCCCATCTTTGCTTGTGAATGACTGAGCAATTCAGGGAAGCTCCTTTTCTACCCAATCATGGCACCCACCTGTTCCCAATGAGCCTGTTAACCTGTGGGATGTTCCAAACAGGTGTTTGATGAGCATTCCTCAACTTTCTCAGTCTTTTTTGCCACCTGTCCCAGCTTTTTTGGAACGTGTTGCAGCCATAGAATTCTAAGTTCATGATTATTTGGTAAAAACAATCAAGTTTATTAGTTTGAACATTAAATATCTTGTCTTTGTCATGTATTCAATTAAATATAGGTCGAACATGATTTGCAAATCATTGTATTCAGTTTTTATTTATGTTTAACACAACATCCCAACTTCATTGGAATTGGGGTTGTATAACGGACATGAATTATTCACAGCCCGGTCCCTATCCCCCGCAAATAGCAGGGGTCCACTATACTATACTATACCATGCGTACTTAACGCAGCACATGTGCTTTTTGTTTGGCCCTTAATCTTTCAGGTCATTCGCAAAGTGGACAAGCAGGCCGCATTGTGGGAAGCAGACGATCCGGTGTCGCAGCTCCACAAGTGCGCCTTCTACCTGAAAGACACAGAACGGATGTACCTCTGCCTCTCACAGGATAGAATCATCCAGTACCAGGTAGGCAGCTAAAGCGATGCACAGAAGTGGGTCAGAGATAAAACTAATTGTGACGATTCAATGTGGATCTAATGAAATCCGAATGAAATGGCAGTCAGCACTTCATGGACATTACGTACTTACTCCTGACTAATTCTCGTAATTACATTCACTACAAAAGGGTTTATTTCTAATCCTGTTTCCCTCTAATGCAATATATATACATATATATCCTCTTTCACAAAGTAGGCTTTTTGCTTTCCACTCTGCTAGTAAGATTGAAGTATATTTTTACATGTAAACATTGGGCATAAAAAAAAATGTTGGTTCAGGCTGCACCATGCGTCAAAGAAGCAAACAAGGAGATCATAAACGACGGCGCGTGCTGGACGATCATCAGCACCGACAAAGCGGAGTATACGTTCTACGAGGGCATGGGCCCCGTCACCACGCCCGTCACGCCTGTGCCTGTGGTGGAGAGCCTGCAGGTACACACACACACAATTACACACCTTTTATTTGAACAAAGTGCTTTTTGTTGCCGTTAAATATTTTTATTTTTTATTTTTATGGCTGTGTTAATTCAGTTAAACGGTGGAGGAGATGTGGCCATGTTGGAGCTAACCGGACACAACTTCACCCCCAACCTAAGGGTGTGGTTTGGAGATGTGGAGGCTGACACCATGTATCGGTATGTGAATTGTGATTACGCATTTATACTACTCAAAAAGAAAAAAAAAGTTTGTGATATTTGGCTTTTGGGTAAAAAGTCAGGATGAACCTAAAATTCACTATAACCTTGACAGGTGACCTAAATTTGACCTTTTCTAATCTTGTGTCTGCACATGTCCAACTGTTGAATATTTTAGTACTTTTTTGTACAACTTGCTATTTTCTAACAAGGAGCCAAATGGCAAAAATTCACAGCACTACATTTCCTGGTTAAATGCACCCGATGCACGCAGGCAGGACTTGTGTGTTTGGGGTTAATTTCCGGTCGGCAGATCAACGCGTTGTGACACTGACAGAGTCAAAACTCGCCGTTTGCTGGAATTTTCGGTGAATGACGAATTAGCTTTCAAAACGCCGCAGTTATCCAAGTAATGGTGAAGCGATCGAAGGATCCATAACTGATCTAATGAGCCATTTGCAGTTTTCATGCTGGTCCATGTGTACGACTTAATCTTTGAGACACTCAACTCTCAGCTCAACTTTATTTAGTGAGCATTTTCAAAAACAAACGCAAAGTGCTGTACAAAAAGATTGATTGTCATTGTATGGTGCAGACACGATGACTTTGAGGTGATGAAAACACAATGGATATAAAATAATGATAATGACGAGCATACAGTATAGCTCTCTCCTCGTCTTGGAAAAGTCAAAACTTTGGATGCCATCTCTAAAAATACCAGCGCAGAATTATTGCGCAAAGTTGTTACACAACTCCAGGTTAGCACACATTTCACAACTGGTGTTATTTTTCCGTCAGATGGCGTCACAGTAGCTTGTAACATATTGACAGCGGAAGCTGTTTTGCCCTCTGATCTTTCCACCGTGCTTAATGCGTTGCCGTGAATTTGGTCATTGAAGAATTCCTATTCAAACAGTCCTCATTAGCATACTGTTCACATTTTCACATCATGAGAACAAGACAACGCCTAACAATTAATCAACAGTGCGTCGCCGTTTGGAGGCTCCAAACAGGATGTTCTCGGGGGAAGTGGCGTCTGAGTCTAGATGTCTAGATAGGACATGCTAGCAAATGTTCATGGATCAAACACCTGGTGAGAATTTTAAGACAGCCTGTTGTGCAAAAAGTCCTGAAACGCTGAACAGTCGGAAATATGCATTCAAAAGTTTAACACGGGTCCAATTAAGTTCACCTGTCTGTAAAGGTTTTATATCGTAAGCCCAATATCCCTCACTTTTTGTGGTTAGTGTACGCGGGCGTTTGTGTAGACTTGAATACCGACTTAAAGCTGTGCGTCGTCCGTCCATCTTCCAAGGTGCGGCGAGAGCGTCCTGTGCGTGGTGCCGGACATTTCGGCTTTCCGAGAGGGCTGGCGCTGGGTCAGGCAGCCCGTCCAGGTCCCGGTCACGCTGGTCCGCAACGACGGCATCATCTACGCCACCTCCCTCACCTTCACCTACACCTCGGAACCAGGGCCCCGCCCCCACTGCGGCGTCGCCGAGGCCATACTGAGGACGCACGCTGCCTGCTCCGCCTCCTCGGCGGCGGCAGCAGCCCACACTTCATCTTCACCCTCGTCCTCGCTGGGCGGGCTCACGAGCGGCCAGGGGGCTTACAGCAGTCGTGACTCGGGCACCTCGTCAGCCGTGTCGGTGTTGTCGTAGTGATAATCGCGCCGAGCCTGTTTCCGAGGCGGACCTTTGAGAACACTTGGACTGAAGAGAAAGTGTGGGGGGGGGGTTGTTGTGTGATCAATAAATGACTGTCTACCCCCATCTAGTGGACGACTGTAGACCTACCACACGCCTCATTGAGGACGTTGAACTCCAGACAAGGCACCTCTTCAGATTCTCGTTTTTGCTTCAGAACTTTCCTAAATGAGCGAGATTACCCGGAAGCACTTGGAGGATAAGGGCACTCGAATTTTGAAAATGTCTAGAAAAGTTGCCTCCATGCAGAACATTAGAACAAAAAAATATGCTTCAATAATTGTAAGACTAACATGACTATCCGTACAGGGAGAAAAAAAAACAGCTTTAAAGAAAAATATTTTAAAATACAGAAACGTGTGAGGAGAAACATTTTCAAGTGAGAGCAAAAGGACAGAAAATTGAATAAGAAAGGAAGGTAAAAATTTGATGCTGTCGTTTAGGAAAAGCTCAGTCAGATTCATTTCAACATTGCGGTCCTTTCCTACGTTGCAAAGGCAGCGACTTTTTGTCTCTCCTTGACCTGATGACATATTCCAACAAGGGCTAAGGAAAGGTGAGGAGATTGGACTTTCCGAAGAGGATTTGCCTTTCAGCGAGACTTTTATTCAACAAGAGCCGTTTCTGCAGCGGAGGTCATCTTCCATTTGTTGTGTGCAAGGATGCAGTACAAAAGATTGAACTGTCTTATTTGTATTCCTATTATATTTTACAAGCTTTTGCCGAGGTACAATTTGAACTTGCTCGACATAGAAATTTAGCTTTTTTTTTAATCTATAGTTAAATGTGATTTTGATTACGTTATTTAGCAACAGAAGCAGGACAACGACGTATTGGAAACACCTCGGTATGATGCAGTTACTGCAAACTATAAGCAATAATAAACATATTGTTACATTGAAACCTCTCTGACTGTCAGTCAAAACATAACTTTATTGTGATTGTACAGGCACCTCCGGTAATGGATCGCATCTTTTTTTCGCTGCAGTGTATTTTGTTTTCTCTGTTGGGCCATAACTATTCCAAATGCATGTAGAATGCACGACTCAGCTCAAGCCTGCCGGGGCCCTATTGGGCATTTTGATTTTGGGCATGACTGGGGGTCAAAGCTGTGCCACTATTTTTAAACCGGGAGCCAGATTGCTGGAGCGAAACCTTACACTTTGTCAGGCTACTGTTAGCACGGGTGTGAGTCTGTTTGTGTCCTTTGCGCTATTAATGTTCCTGCATAATCATTTCAGTTCTACAGCCAGACTCGGTTGTGGAGGATGTGTGCTTAATTTGACCATATACACACGCACGCACACACATGTAAGCAGTACCACCAACACGTAGGCAAAAGTTAACTGGCATAGTTTGACGATCTGTGAAAATGTCATGACCTCTGTCGTCCTATTCCTGTGCTGATCTCAAGCAAAAGCTTGAAAATGGAGACGTCCTTTTTTTTTTTTTTGTATTCTGAAAGCAAACAAAACGAAATCCAATCTGCATATGGATGTGGTGGCATCAAGTGTGTAAGACATTTTTTCAAGCTCTGTTGTGAACATATTTGGGATGGGGGTTAGTGCGTGAGGAAACCTAATAATGTGATGAGACCCTCTTGCTGGAGAGAGAAAGAGAGACATCTTGAGGTCTTCACACATGGGAAAGGGGACTGAAGTACTGGATTTGCGTCACCGTACACACACGGAGAACGGGCACAGAACAGATTGCAAGTGAACGTGAGGGAAAAGGATTAAAGACGCCAAGTGCTCGTCTTCCTCCTCTTGGATGTTTTACTGCTGTGTGAGCAGCACATAAAAGTTTGTGATGTAGCAGTCACTGGAGGAGCCATCCTAGACTTTTAAATGGATGCAATATAATAACCACTATTTTTGGGGAATTACACTGCATGCTTAACAATTTTCTAGGCTCTGTCCAGTTGCCTTCGGTACTTGAGCATTCTGTTCATCCCACAGTCCGCATTGGATTTTTGTTTTCAGGAGTTTTTCAACTGTCAAAAATGCCGCCCATGTTCCTGTTTTTATTCCTCGTTTTCCCTGCTGCCGCTCTTGTGGTCGCCGGTGACCTGTCGGGCTTCCCGATTGGGGGCACAGGTTTCAATCCGGGTGGTAAGCGCACTAAGTGCATCACACTCAACATATCTCACAGGGTGTGTGTGTGTGCATGTGTGTGCGTGTATGTTAATTTGGGACAAGACTTGATAAAACTGTAAATTACTGATGTCACCATTAGGTAGACCAACTAAAATACAAATTGCACTTTCTCCCTCACAAAGCCCCTTGGGGGAAGAACAAGCCCGCCAACTCTTTCTTTCTCTTATTTTTTGCCTCCGTCTGTCTTTTATTGGCTTGTATGAGTACAATCCGGAAGACATCAAGTCAAGGATATGTTGTTGTCTTCAGGAATACCTTTATTTTCTGGACTGTGACCGTCTTAAATTGTTTAGAAATGTCCTCCTATTAATTTTCTAATTGTAAAATGTTTCACTTTGAAATTAGGCAGGTGAGGCCTAAGTGTGTTTTATTGTCTTCTGAAAACAAGATGGTCCTATACTGTACAGACACATCATTAATATTTCATTACCATCCAGATTTCATCAGCAAGCAAGGGATTGTTGTCCTTGCTTTTGTTGTGGTGTATGATGTTGAACTGAAGGAAAAGATGATTTAACAAATGCTACCTTAAGTTGGAGCCATCAGAATTCAGCGATTCATCGACAACTCACTTTGGAAAACAAACAACATTTCCCCATTTTTTTGACACGTTATGGACCAAACCAGTAACTGAATCATAATCAGTTTATAGAAGAAAGGTTAGGCATTTGCAGCTGTAGTAAACTAATTAACATAGTCGAACCTAAAGCAACCCCAGCCGTGTATACTCGTATAAACTGTAAATTAGTAGCCCTTCGCACTCATCAATACCCAAGAAGTAGCTCTCGGTTTCAAAAAGGTCAGTGAGTACAACATCAATCCCTCTCGTGTGATAAGTGCATAATTGTTGTTAATTTGGTTTTGTTTAATCATTTAAACAATACCAAATAAAACAACAATAATCTCTTAATAAACAGTAAAAAAAAACTAAAAACATTTCGCAATAAAGTTAATGATAATCCAGGATATATTTTCTTCCTATTAATTTATTGAATATTTGATAGAATGATGCAGCACGGTGGACGACTGGTTAGAGCGTCAGCCTCACAGTTCTGAGGTGTGGGGTTCAATCCCCGTCCCCCCCTGTGTGGAGTTTGCATGTTCTCCCCGTGCCTGCGTGGGTTTTCTCCGGGCACTCCGGTTTCCTCCCACATCCCAAAAACATGCATTAATTGGAGACTCTAAATTGCCCATAGGCATGACTGTGAGTGCAAATGGTTGTTTGTTTGTATGTGCCCTGCGATTGGCTGGCAACCAGTTCAGGGTGTACCCCGCCTCCTGCCTGATGACAGCTGGGATAGGCTCCAGCACGCCCGCGACCCTAGTGAGGAGAAGCGGCTCAGAAAATGGATGGATGGATGGATGATAGAATGATCTATTCTAAAAATCTTTGACTGATATTTGAAACTCTGAAACACTTTTTTCTGTGCATCGTTTAAATTCAACACACAGACATTGGTAATATTTGCAGCATCTCTGGCACTTGCTCGTCCACTCGTTTTGACCTTTTGACCTTTTGACTTCTCGCGCCCCAGCTGTCTGAGTCACAGCGACAAGAAAAGGCTCGTGACCTGGATAAAAACTCTAAGCTGTTGTATAGGTCATTTTCCCGTACAGTCTTCTGTATTCGGAACCCAAATTGGAAACACACTGCAGTTCAAATCCATTCCAAAACAGTTTGTTTTGACATGATGAATGATTTACCAGATTAATATTCAGCATATACAGTATTTATATATGACAGTCGAATAAATCTGTTCCACTTACAACACAATATAACAACTCCCGCCCTAACTTAATTTAGAACAATAATTAGGTTCTCACAATTAAAGATTTACTACTAAACATAGTCCCTGACTTTAATATATATGTATATATATATATATATTTTTTTTTTTAAAAAGAGAGCATTTTATTGGTTCTAAACTGTAAGAACAATAGACAAAATGAATTTTTTTTTTTTTACACTGAAACAAATCCAAACCAAAGTGGACAATCTTACTTGTTTTTCATTAAAAAAAGAAAGAAATCTGTCTGGATTTACAGTAATGGAAAAATTATTTAAACTGGGCATTTCAAGAACAAAAACAGGACAGTCTCAGTTTGATGAACTAAACATAAAACTGCAATATATTATTGCTAAACTAAAGAAACAGTCAATCCATTTTCATATTTCATCCTTCATTGATATTGATTGATAGAACGTTTTACTATTTCGTTTTATTATTATTCTAAAATCAGGAACCCCCACCCCCCCAGCTGTGTTGTGATTGCGGTTGTTTTATTCAAGTGTTATTTTGTTGAATTATTTTGACTTTGTTTTGTATTTAGTGTGGTATTTTGGATTGCCCAATCTGTTCGAATAGGATGCCCTCACAAATGACATAAATGACACGTAAATAAAGAATTTTTAACTGAGCATGCAGTAGAAAACGTTAAGAAATGACAAACGTACAATATAACTATTTCATACTGAAACACAATGTAGTGCCGGTCTGAAAAAGAGTAGGAAGAAGTTCAAACTTCCAAATGAAGCACGTACTGAATGAAATGTCAAAGTACTGTACACAGTATATTAGTAGCAGTGTAATACATTTTCGCTTTGGACCCATTTAGACCCATGCATGGTGGTGTCGCCGCCATGTATGAGCGAGGCCGATCGTTACAGCCTGGAGGCTCTGCAGAGCATCCACCAGATGATGGACGATGACAAGGACGGAGGGATTGAGGTAGAAGAGAGTGTGGAGGTAAAATATTCTCTTCTTCTTCCTCAAATGTCCTCGTCGGCTGCAGGGTGGCACGCAGGATCAAATCGGTGCAACGACAACAGGTGTGTTGTGGCTGAAGAAAGCGTTGAATGGATGGTTGAAGGATAGCAACAGTTTAACTTGGCTTTTGGCGCGCTGTCAAATGTGTTTTGCTCTGATAGACTTGCACTAATAGGATTTTGCAGTACGCAGACCGGAGCCATCTGCACTTGCAGATCTCAGTTCATTTTATGCAAAACTAAAAACTCAACTGTATAATTGCTTTTGAGAAGATGTTTTGATAGAAACAAAATGTTACAACAAAGTTTCAAATAAATGATCTGTTGGCCCAGGTTTAACAAGTTACTGATGCAAAATGTGTGTAACGTTCCAGCAAAACTGGCACATGCTCTCCTTTTTTCTTTTATTTCCTGATGCTCATGCAAATGTTCACACTGACTGATTGGCAATATGCGATTTTAGTGATTGGCCCTTGACCGCCCAGAATGCATTTCTAAGATCCAGTATACATGGCCTCGAGTTACAGTTGCCGTCGAGACGTCAAGGGAGGGACACGGGCTCATCAGAGCGCAGTCCCAACTTCCTAAAATGTCTTCAGTCATCAAGCGAAGCCTTTGTCGATATCCACGGCTACATTCCTGGACACGACGCACACACACACACATACACACACACACACAAACACGTGTTCGCATCCATTCTAAATGCGTACATATTCAAAAGAGCGAAAACCTCTTTCCATCTCATGTAGGACACCTCCAAGCATACTGTGTCTTGGAGAGGTTTAAAAACTACATGATCCTAGGCTAAAATTGTGTTTTCCAGTGAATCAGTGTCTCTTCCCTGAGTCATCGCCTTCCCGTGGCGGAGGGGTCTGTGTGTCCCCGTGATCTGAGGAGTTAAGTTATCTCGAGGTTTACCCAGGGTAAATACCAGTTGCCTAGCCCGTGAATATTCTCCTTCATCCAGGTCGTTTCATTCTCGATCACAATTGCATAAGCGACGTCAAAATAAGCAAGACAATGTAGAGCAAAAGCATTATGGTCACATATAACATGAACGGCGGAATGCAGAGGTGTTGGCTCAAGGTGAATTTGAATGATTCACCAGCCAAGTGTACAATACATGCAATGTGTCGGGCGGCGACGCAAACTCTCAACCTAAATATACACAGACTAGAACATTAAGAATACACTTTTACATTGACATCAGGACATGTAGTTGGTGAGCAGGCAGGTGGTCCTTACCTGGTATGCAAATAACAGTCTTTCATTTGCTTTTTTAGCTCCATGTAAATGGAAATAATTTTGCCAACACTGTTGTTTGTCCCAAAAAAAAATCAAAAACTGCACAAAAATAAAAACTACGTGGCATTCTCACTCAGAATGTGGGGAACATAATTTGCCAAAGTATTTTCGAGTTGGTAAGTAAAAAAAAAACAAAAAAACAAGTGATCCTGAAGCAGAAAATGTTTGCAATTGATAAAGTTCATACCTACAATCCAGCTGGTCAGATTTTGCACGTAAACTGTTCTTTGATTTGTTAGCGAACGGTAGATTTTCCAAGGTTCATTTTAAACCAGTTGCTGCTGACTCCATAACTTTGCATTTGGAAAAAATTATTTTGAATCCAAGTCCACTTTTCCTCTCCTGTAGTTCATCATTGAAGACATGAAGCAGCAGCAGACCAACAAACATAGCCACCTGCATGGAGAAGATCAGCACATTACAGTGGAGGAGCTTTGGAAAGGCTGGAAGTCATCCGAAGGTGTTTGTCCAGGCGATTAAGTGTGCACCAATCCAAATATTTGAAACTTCTCTACGTCTCACTTCCTAGTTCATAATTGGACCCAAGACGACGTTATCTGCTGGCTCAGGGAGTTTGTCGAGTTGCCGCAGTATGAGAGGAACTTTAAAGACTTCAAAGTCAATGGAAACACGCTCCCAAGGTGGCAATATTCTGCATCCAAGCAAATGTCTGAAAACAGATTGGAAAAACAAGTCTTTGTCTTTTCTGTAGGATTGCAGCCAATGAGCCTTCATTCCTGAGTGGCCAACTGAGAGTTCAGGATCAGAGGGACAAACAGAAGCTCAACATTAAAGCTCTTGATGTAGTGCTGTTTGGACCGCCTACGCGTAAGGACAATTATTGAATCCTTGTCTCTTTTAACATAGTTCTAAAATTGTTGGGTTGTTTTGTTTTTTTTTTGGGTGGGGGGGGGGGGGGGGCAGCTAATGACAATGATGATGCTCTAATTGATTTTTCAGAGATTTTGCAAGTCCTAAATGATCAATGTCTGGATCAATAAACCCCCAACTCCGGGGTGCACGATTGTATAACTTTGCGGTAGATTAGGACAAGATAACGCTTCATTTCAGCTGATATTGACTATTACGATGTCGCTAAGAAGCAATCAAGCACTTATCCAAGATACATGAAAAAGACATGATTTTCAATCATAACTATTCTTTTTGCTCATACTGCAGGCCCCCCTCACAATTACATGAAAGACCTGCTGCTCATTGTGTCAGTAGTGATGGGAGTTGGAGGCTGCTGGTTTGCTCAGGTCCAGAACAAAACCAGCAAGATCCACATCACCAAGATGATGAAGGATTTGGAAAGCCTGCAGAGGGCTGAACAAAGCCTCCTAGACATGCAGGAACAGTAAGGAGTTAGGGCAAATTCCATTGTCTGCATCACCTAGAATCGATGTTTTCAAAGTCACTTTGCGGCTTGTGTCATATTCAGACTGGAGCGAGCCCAGGAAGAGAAACGCAATGTGGCAGAGGAGAAGCAAAACCTGGAGGAGAAGATGCGAGACGAGATCATGGGGGCACAGGAGGAAGCCCACCGGCTGCAAGAGCTGAGGCAGGGGGCCGTCAGTGAGCTCAGCCGCCTCCGATATGCAGAAGAAGAACTTGCGCAGGTACTGTACATGCGTTGGCTTATCAAAAGCACAATTTTTCGGTCAAATTTATAACAAACCGGCAAAAGCTGATAGATATTATTGCCTCAGGTCCGTGGAGCACTAAGGCAGGCAGAAAAGGACATGCATGCTTCCTGGACCGCCTCAGAAGTCCTCCAGCATTGGCTCCAGTTGACACATGAAGTTGAGGTCCAGTACTACAATGTCAAGAAACACAGTGCTGTATTACAGCTTGCCATTGCCAAAGAAGAGGTGATGTATGGAAAAATACAGTATATAACTGTAGAGGTGTGTCAGAAAGGTTCCAGGATTGCTGTCACAAAAGACATATTGTACTTCAAACCCTAACTTCAAACTGTGACTTTTCCCCTTCAATGTGGACCAGATGATCAACCAGCACGTCTACAAAGAGATCCTACGGCGTTTTCTTCATTCCGTGTGCGAGAAAACGCAAGCGTTGTGGCAAGACAACTTCTGTGCCTGCTCACAATGTCCTGAGCCTCCAACGGTTCCTGGCCGAGAAGAACGTCGCCGTCCTGGAGCCACCTCTCTATCACCCCACCTGGTTCTGAGCCATTGTTTCCTCTTTCCCACGCTCAAGGCGTCATCAAGAGGAAACCGTTTTGAAGACCTGGCCCACATCAAGATGGCCGTGACGATGGATCTGTGGAGGATGTCCGAAAAATCCTCAGAAGAGGACGTGAAGGTGTTCCAGAGAAGACTGGGAATAGTCCATTAGACTCCAGGGGCGTTACTAGTTGTGAACCCAGTACTGGAACCTTTTTGACATACCTCACAATGTTTAACAACTAATAGTGACTAAACATTTCAAGCTCAATATCTGTTTGCATGCTTTCATTCAGGCAGAAAAGATTAAGAAGAAGAGAAGCTCAGTGCTTGGGACTCTCCACGTTGCCCACAGTTCATCTTTGGATCAGGTTGACCACAAGATTCTCCAGGCAAAGTGAGTCACTTAGTAACAATAGTTATTTAGCTATAATTACTTGACTTGACTCTACCAAAATAAATGTGTCTCTCCAGAAGGAGAAGATGAATATCGTACTTATGTCTATCTATCTACGAAAGGAATGCCTTGTCAGAGGTAACGGCATGCCTGCGGGAGCGTCTCCATCGCTGGCAACATATTGAGCGGATCTGTGGCTTCCCCGTCATCAGGAATCCTGGCCTCACCAACCTCACCGCTCTGCTCTACTCAGACTCACTCGCTGCGGGTTTTCCCAGAGTGCCTCAGCCATCTTGCTCATGCCACAGCTCAGTTCATGGGTCAATCGAGGACCTGTTGGAAGCGTCTACCGCGGCTGTCATATCTCAAATTCCAGGTGAGGCACCGGAAGATTTTCTTTTCTGTCTTTTGAGATGGAGCGGAGTGCCGCCACAAGGCAGGAAAACCACGCAATCGCTTAACGCCCCGCACTGTACGGGGTGCCGAAAGATGGCTGACATTGGCCCATACGTTACATCCACTTTTCACCCCCGCCCCCTCCCCCACACACACACACTGACAATTTACGGCAAATGAATAGGTTATTTAAATGTTAAGGGATAATGTGGTGCGAGTCGGTCATTCATTTGAAAAGTCCACCGACAGGAAGATCAAAAGTTTCTAATCGAAAGTAATGTCGTAAAAGTAAAATCCGAGCCCTGATGCTAAGACTGATATTGTAACCTAGAGTACTTTATGCTAGCTTGCTTGCTAGCGACAGTATTTTAATACAATGAACAAAACCACTCCTTAGTTTCTGTTCAGAATTTGTGCTCACTGCTTTTCAAATTGTTTAAGGAACAAAGTTTCAAAAAAAATAGTCCTTATTTGGAAATTATTGATCTTAGTCTCGTGTGTTTTCAGAAAATGTTAATCACTTTTGCTGTGTCAGCTGATGTGCATGATTGTCTTGTTTTTCTCAAAACAGAAAGATAATTTGCTTGTTTTCACAGAGGACTCAGAATGTCAGAGGAAATGTCTGAAATCAGAGGATATGGATGTTTTAAAATAATAGTTCAATAGGTTTGAAAACCCTTTCACTTGCTTTCCATTTTGTGTGCAATAAGCATAATGGCAAGAACCATATTTTAATTTTTTTTTTTGGTGTCCGGTTTTAGACAGTTCGGCCACTACAGAGAGGAGCAGTTAAATACTAGAGTATGATTATCTGCTGATAAAAGTTTGTTTACCCCTTAGCAATTCTTCCACAGCCAAAAGTCATGTTAGGTTGATTTCCAGCCAGTTCCCTTGACCAAGGTTCTGAGACACGCTTCTCTTGCTCCCCAATACTCCTCTAGGATTGGTTAAATGTAGTGAACTAATTTAGCTGTACATTGTAAATGTAACAAATAAAATACATTTATATTTGTGAGTTTAAAGCAGTGGCTTGAATGTGATGGGTAGGAGTAGTAAGTGCTAAGGTTGTAGTGGAGTTCTGATGCTGTGTTTTAGATGGCCTTCGTTCTTTTTGTGCCTCTTTGTGATTGATCGATCGATTGATTAGTTTTGCTGTTTGGTTTACATTTTGTCTTACTACGGTTCCAGGTGCTCCACTTAAGAACTCTCCTCGAACCCAGCTGTCTACTATACGCCGGTCACGTCGTCACGGTGTCACACAACCACCAACCACTCTGATCTCAGCAGATCCTGACCTTCTCATCCCAATTCGAGGACCCCATCCTTGTTACAATGAGGACGATGGAGTCTTTCGTAAAACCATAAAGAAACAGTAAGTGTCTGCCCCATTTGTGTTCCATTAAAATATTTTGAAAACTCTGATTCATTCTGTCATTCTTTTTCTTTCCCTTGTTTCACTTTTCAATAGAGACTCCCAAGAAAGGTTCTCAGATTCTGACCATTGCACGTCACCTTCTCATAGCAAAATGTACCCTTGTTCCACTGCTGATGCCTCCCACAGAAAGATCTATCATGATGAAACAGAACCTCTTGCAGACAGGTCTGCGACAAAGCCTGTGAGTAAAGAATTGGGAGCTGAAGTTGAATCTCCAATTGGAAACATTTCTATGGATGATCTTGAATCTCCTGTAGATATTTCCTGCAGGAAGATGGCCAAAGATAAAGTTCTGGACAATTCTTTGGAAACTGCTTCAATGATGATGTCAAAAGAGGGGTCTTTAATCGAGGCGTCATTCAGGAAGAGATCCAGAGATAGGAGTGAAGTTGCGACAGATTTTCTAATTAGAAAGATATCTTCCAATGAATTAGGTAAAGAATTTCCACCTCGGAAAATAGACAGAGATATAATAGAAGATGTTACAGCAAATCCATCGAGAAACATACCTAAAGATCGAGGTGATTTACCACTTGAAGTCCGGAAAATTGTTTGGGATGAAGTAGAGGCAACAGAATTTGGACATAAGAACTTATCAAGATGTTTGCTGGGTGCTTCGGTAGACAGTGCCTCAAAGAACATACTAGAACGTTCTGAGTCTCCCTTTGACTTAGTAGCAAGAAGGATTACAAGAGACTCAATGGGAATGTCCCTGGATGGAAGTTCTAGGCATCTTGATTCCCCTTTGAAGGGAATAGCCAAAGAAGACAAAATGGTTGAGGTGCCTGCAATACCCTCAAGAAAAATCTCTAAAGAGGGGTATTTTGCAGACACTGTTTCCATAACGGCTGTACCCAGAGAGGAAACAGAACAACATTTGCAACACACATCTTCAACAGAGAAGCTAGAGATCGGTTCAGAACCGCCAATAAATAGGAGGCTATGTAAAGAAGAGTGTGAAGTACCTCTCAGAAGGAGAACACCTCGAATGCCAAGTGATGACCAGGTTTCACAAGAAAATACTCCCTGGGATAGAGTTGAATCACCTCCGGAAACACACCGTCCTCAAGTAGTGAGGGAAGAGTCCGAAGATTCCGAATCAAACTCGGCCCCAGGTGAAACTGAGCAGCCAGACCTTACAGTGAACGCCCACGTGCCGTGGAAGTCATCTGCAGATATCTTCGCAGCTGCTCCACTGAGCCAGCTTGTTTATGACGGAATCCTGGAGAAGTCCTGCAACCCCTTGGCAGCAACCCCATGGAGCCTTTCTGCCTCAACTGCCAACCATCCTCAGTGCTTCCCCAGGGTTCTGGCAGAGTCTGAGCAACTGGTGGCACCAGCGAGAGGAACCTACCAATCTCCGGCATCCTCCTTTGAAGCTAAAGATGACAGAAACAGGGATAAAGAGAAGAGCAAGAAGTCTTTGAAGCTGAAAAATCTGTTCAAAAAGAAAAATGAGGCAACGACAGAGAAGGTACAAAGTGGTCTCCAGAAACTTTGACGATGGATTGAGCATACTTGTGATGGATCCTTTTTTTCCCCAGTTTTACAAATGTACTCATCCCAGTGTAGATTTCATTTTAAGGTAGTCCTTTAAAAATTATCTGTAGAGTCACCAATCACAAAACATCCAAGAGATATTATTGCATTGTCTCAAATTGTGGACTCCAATCAAGTAATTGTCTTTGATTTGAAACTAATAAGCACCTAACTCCCCAAAAAGGCCTCCTTTTTCCCCCTCAGGAAAATTTACAGATTTGACTGTATTGACTTTGACTGGCCGATGAAGTGACTTGGTCATTTCATAAACAGACGCAAATGTCCCCGCATGTGGACCATAAAAAGTTTACTGCTGAGTCCAGCTGGACTCCATGGCGGGTGCCTGGGCTGCTTTGAGGGGCAACGATAGCGCACTCTAGATTACCAGCAGCGTCCCCGTTGCAGCCCTGAGAAATTGTGTGATTTTTTTTTTCTCCCCCCCCCCCCCTCATTTCATATGTGTGCCGTCGGTATCAGAGAACAGAATCAGAGAATTATGTTTCAGGTAGCTGAGCCCCTTCAGACTCGTTCTGTCCGGTCTTTCTCGGTACCCTCAGCCCTAATAAACGCTGAACCCCTAATAGAAGCCCCAAACTCTGCACTTGACTCAACTGCTCCTGCCACTACATCAGGAAAAACTTTTATATTTGAAGTAGTTTTGCTTTGTCTTTCTGTCAAGTCTTCTGGTTGATACCTCGGTACATTCAATGAGGCTGAAAGAGATGAGAAAGAGCTCTTTGTGTGTGTGTCTGTGTGCGTGTGCGTGTGTGTGCCAAGGCCAAGGATTTATTTTGATTAGAAATCACCATGAAAACATCTACGTTTTTACTACAGTTTGTAAAGCAGCCATCAGTTAGTTTTTTCTTGAGCTCATTTTGGCTCTTTTATTTTTGTGCATGAAAAGGAGTCAGATTATTTTTTTTCTTAAGACTTGTTATTACTACGTAATGCACCGGTAAAAGTGATTCAGGTTTTTTAAAGACTTATGTTGCAGCTGTGAGGCACAAAGGGGGAAGAGGTCTTTATTTTGCACGTCAGGCTCTTTTTGACACGGTGCCTCCGTGCTTGAACTGAGGTGCGTTCACACACACACATACACAAAAAAAACCCAAAAAGCCTGTAGTGATGCATTCAATTTCAATTGGAGAAATTAACACATATACAAGAATACAAAATCGTAATTAGTAAATACTGTTATAAATAAAATATGTGGTGTGTGTGTGGACAAATATAAACACAATAACAACTTGTTTTATGAATCCTCGGAAAAGTATTACTTAATCCTATGAAAAGTATTACTTAACAGTCATGTCTCCCACACCTATATTATGTCATTGGAAAAAAGGTTATTTTCTTTGGGCTTTCAACAATGTTTATGCTTTGATGATTGTTTTGCTGTTGATTAAATGTAATACGCCACAGTATTCAACCTTTTCTAGCTGTGCTCTGAAAATGTCTTGATATTTTAATCAATTGCTGTGCGTGATGCTATCACACAATTTTACAGGTGTGTGGTTAGGCAGAATAAATACTGGATTTTCTGTGTTTCATTGACTTTAGAGTGATAAATTATTGAATGAGGGCTGAAGGAGTAAGAATACAAATTTGAGCGAGTAGGATGGCCTCGAACTGCTCCCCCTTAACACACCCATGAAGCATTTCCCCCGCTTACTGTACGTAGATAATAATTGTATTATTTGTTTATTTATTTGTCGCTTAACTCGGGAGGACCTTCCTGGTAACACATTCTTCATGCAGCTGAAACGGTACTGCCACGAACCAAATGTTTATTTTGTGTTAAATGAAACCCAAAGGTCATGCAGGCCAGTTTGGTCTTACTTTTGAACAGATCAAGCTCGGTCAGATCGTTTTTCTTGGTCAGAGCAAGAAGGATATTATTTCTGTATCATGTGGTCATCCTTGAACATTCTGACATGTGTTGGTTATCCATTTCTACTAGTTTTCCTGCCTGTGTATCAGTGATCAAGTTGGAGGGACTACACATAGTTTAATAGTTAAATAAACGGATGTGATGACACAAAAGTCTTAAATGTTCAGCATATATGAATCTGATCATCTTCGGGTGCCCTCAATATTATTGAGAGATTCATTCATTCATTCATTCATTAATGTAGTTAATTCATTGCAAGGACACTTTTACTTCATCATGTTTTTTTGTTTTGTTTAAACAATTACTTGTGTGTAGAGTGTCCAATATTGTTTCATATTTTAATGGAAGCAGTTGCATTGATGACTCTGTTTTGGTCGTTACAACCCGTCATAAGTGCAATTTTAACCAACATTAGCACTATTAAGGCGTTTTATTCCGCAACCCAATTATGCGGCTGCGGCGGCTCGGCAGTTTAAATCCCGACTCCGATTGTCCGCGGTCGAAGTGTCCTTGGGCAAGACACCCGACTCTAAGTTGCCTCCGGGTTGCCATTGTCAATGAGAAAACTGTTCTCAATTGCCTTACCTTGTTAAACTAAGAAACATATTAGAATTATTTATTGCCAGAACAAATGAAGAAAGGAGCACCTACACTTTCGAATAAACACAGTTTCCTTTCACCACAATCACATTTCTTGATGCTTTCCCATATGTAATTAGCATGAAATAATTGTACATGTTAAATGAAAACTCGAAATATGTATGTTATTGAAGGAGCAATGTGACCTTCATTGTTTACAAACTTAATCAACTTGAGCGTTAATTCGTTTACTGTACCCATATTTGAGACTTCACCATGATGTTTGACTGATTGTTTAGAAATAAGATTCAACTGTTTATTTTCATTATAACTTTCTTTGTTTTGTTATTTGAGTGCTACTACTCTGACTGAACTATACAAAGCCAATTGCTGCTTCCTCACACTTTCTGAAAAATAAACATAGTAATTTCATTTGAAAACGTTGTGAATGTCCTCCATTTTGTCACTTTTGTGCATTTTTTCCAAGCCGTTTTGAATTACTGTGTTGTTTTGCAACTTGCACGTCATGCAGTGCAAGAGATTACATTTTTTTTACATTTCTGCAAAGAAAAACAAATGTATATGTAATGCACACAATACCCATCATTTTATTATTTTTAATTAGATATAATAGTGGTTTATTATTTTTTTAAATTTAGAAAACGGATGATGGTATATATTTAAGTTGGTCCAAATGTTGATAGATCCATGCATTATTTGTCCACCAGGGGTCAGGAGTGTTTTATCGAACCTGCTAATGGTTACTGTTTGGTACAGGAAATTTGATTTTGTCTGACTTTCTTTCTACCAGGGGCGGGCTAGTATAACATATATATAACACATAATAAAAAATAAAGTGGGGGAGTCTAGCGCGACGTGGTGGTGGTGGGGGGAGGGGGGCTGCGATAAGCCACACTGTACCTGTGTTCACCTATCACTGCCTACGCTGAGCCAATCAAATATCGGCCACGTGGGTCTGTCCCACCCATTTCCTTGGCCGCATTTATTCGGTGGTGGTTTGTGTTTAGCAAGACAATTAAAAAGGGTTGGTTGCCAGAACGAGCACGAGCAGCGGTCATACTTCGCAAACACAAAAGAACGACTGCTATAGTGGTAAGTTTGTAAGTGTGTGATAGTTTCGATGACTGAAAATGCTTATTTGGCTAATGTTACTTTGTTTGCTAATTGTGCAAATTCCCTAGCTTGGCGTTAGCTAGCCACATTAGCCACTGCAAAATTAGCGCCATTCATGACCAGATGCTTCTTGAATTTGTCAACCTGCTTTTTGATAATGTCATCAGGTTGAAATCAATCTGTTACTGTCTTTGGGCTGACTGTGATACTAAATTAATATGAATGAATCAATAGTTTGTGTGTGTCCATGCCCCATCCTGGCATCAGTTAGAATATTCCAGTGTGTATTTGGCCTGCTCAACTTGAGGAAAAACTGCAATGTGTGCAATATTGTGACCCTTTAAAATTGAAATAAAATAAAAATAAAAATAAGATAATTTGAGCGAATTGTTTATTTCAGAAGTCACAACTGGCAGCCCTTTGCATGAATCTGTAGGCAAGATGTAGCTCTCAGTCTCAAGACGGTTCCTCATCATCCTCAGCTTTGATTGACATTTTTAATGTTCTTTATTGTGGTCATTTCAGTGAGTCACATACAGTACAGTGCTCGTGCGTGCGTGCTTTTTTAAAAAGCCTTTTCACACGGCACGCCGTAGACGAACCCATTCATTGTCTTCCGTGTTGCGTTGGGGCGCCGACGGAACGTCATGTCAAATCGCTCGTGATGCTCGAGTTTGCCGTTGCGGTGCCGCGCATTGAGTTGAAAAATGTTACATTTGAGACCAATAGGAGAGTGATTTCAGAGTGCTAACCACAGATATGAATTGAAGACTTGATTGGAGCATCCGTGCCTATGTGTCGGCCATGTTGGTGGGGGCAACGTCTATCAAAAGTAATGCATGCACATTGAAAATAAATCATAACCTGGTCATTTTTCAACCGATTTTTATGAGGTTTACTTTTTTGTTAGTGTCAAAGCATGTGCAATTAATACAGAACATATGAAAAAAGAGCCCTAAAAAAATCTTTCCTATGTTTTTCCCAGTTCCCTTGTGATTGTACGGCATTGCGTGGAACCGTTTGCAGCAAAATGTGCAAGTCCTCCTTTTTATTTTGGTTTTCGTGCAGTCTACAAACCAAAAATGCGCTGACACTTTGCCCGTACTAGTTTAGCGTCGCCGTCAACACAGAGCTCAAAGGCGTGTGTTTTAGCTACCTGTTATTCATATCTATAGTGCGAACAGCAATAAACCAACAAGCGGGAAAAGCATCCATGCACCTTCCTGGTAGGCCACTAAGCAACCACTTCCAAATAAGGGTACGCTTGCACCGCACGTATCTTGGCGAACGATCCTTTTCGAGGATGGTAGACATAAAACCAAAGAAAAGGAGCAGAGGTGGTTGTGAAAATGATATGAGACTGGCACTTGCCAAGGTGAAAGGCAACAGCAAAACTCACATTCAATCACATTAAATTTTCATTGAGTTCTGTTTTTTTTTTGTGTTAAATTCATGTTGAGTTGGTTTTGTTCTTTGAACAGAGCAATTTAGTTTGTAACAATTACGAAGGGTTTGGTTGATGCCTGTATGAAATTTGTAGGGTTCAGTAGCAACAACAAGGTTAAGAACCACTGTCATAACATCTTATGCAGCGGTCAAGAGTCAATCTAAATTAGCTCAATATACATAATCCATAATCCGCCTCGGGATCCCCCACGGAAGAGCTGGATGAAGTGGCTGGGGAGAGGGAAGTCTGGGCGTCCCTGCTAAAGCTACTGCCCCCGTGACCCGACCTCGGATAAGCGGTAGAAAATGGATGGATGGATGGATACATAATCCAGATCAGTTAAAATAAATGACAATGAAGTTATGGTTAACGCATAAGCCAAGCGCAGTGCAGCTAAATGAAAAGTGACAGGGCGGCTACCAAAGTCCAGTGTGATCCAGTGATCTACATTGATGACTTTGATTCATTACCACTGACCAAACAGTAAAAAGTGGGACGCACAGATGCCACTGTTGGCCGCGCTCCAGACACTCCAACACACACACACACACACGCACACACACGAACACACACGAACACACACGAACATCCCTTTTAATGAGGTTCCCTGATAACAAAATAGATTACTAGGTCCTCACACTCAGTATGTTGCAGTCCATCATTTGCCGGACACATTCGCCATGCCCCAATAGCAAAGTTCGGCACAGACTTGACAGCTCAGTAACTAACCTTGAAGTCGACTTCAATTTATGATGAAGAATGACGATTTTTAATGTCTTCCAATCCACGCTCAATAAAAAATGCCCCATGGTTCTTGCAGGAAATATGAAACTAAACTTGTTTTTTCTGATAAATTGTTGGCTTGCTTCTACTTTGAGTGCTTTGCTCCTCTTCTTTGTCCAAACATGCCCTTGAAAATACAACATATTTAACCCCGAATAATGAGTTCTTTTTTAATCCATTCTGTTGTGTTTTTAAGCCTCAACAGACCTGAATCACACAATGATTAATTCTAAAATCTTACAAGTGGAATTTGTAGCAGGAGAGCTTTGCAACACACTGGAGCTACAGTGCTCTCACAGTAGCATTACATCAATACACAATATTATGTTTGCAATGATACATTGCGGTTTGGCTTATTCTACGTGGCCTTGCGAGACAGCGCTTGAACTCGAAGTCAATTCCAAAGAGGTAGCTACAGAGAAATTATGTATGACTGAATGGAGTCTGGAGAGTCATTGGATGTAAAGCTAAACTGTGCTGAAAAATTTAACGTCAGCAATGCGAGGCAAGCTGCAAGAGGCTTTTAAAACATGTTTGTGTGTGTGCGAAGGGATGCGTCCTCAACTGTAACGTACATTTGTCTTTACACTTCTCTTGCCGTCCCGGTCCATCGTGTCATCGAACAGATTTGCGACTTTGCTCCCCCACCTCCGAACTCTTCTGCAGCAACAAAATAAGCAAATAAAAACAGAGGAGTGGGCACAGGCTATAAATATTTCAGGCCACTTGTCAAATGTCATCCGCACGGTCGAGCACTGGAGCCTCGCGTTGGTGCATGTGTTAGAGTCACATTGTTTCCTGACACTCCTCAAGAAATTGAACCATAATACTTGTCTTATTTCACATACCCGTACTGAATGATTTCATTGTTAAAGTCATTACATTTTTTGTATACATTTAATATGATTGATATATTAGATTATTATTATTATTATTATTATTATTATTGTTAATATTGTCAATACTGTTGCTTTAGAGCTCAAACAAATCCCGTCTTTGCGTGATTAAATCCCCAAAGAGCACAGAGGTGGCCAGTGTGCCTGCAGGTCAGTCCAGCCGCATCCAAGTGAAGAACAGGAAGATTCCCGATGAGAGCACATCGCCGTTAGTGTGGTCGGGTGAGTGAAATGATTGCGACTGGCTGAGGAGTTATCCTTCGGAATAGAGGAGAAACAGATGCGGAGTTGTCGTTTGTGATTAATTGTCGGACGCTCAGCACATATTTTCATATGAACCACATCAAGGAGAGTCAAAGCAGCCATCTGTAATTGATGACAACAGAGAATTGTGCAGACAGTCTGCATGAGTGCGAGAAGTTGGCGCTTCGTTGCACTTGTTTAAGAGAAAAAATGGCTTTAATTTCAGTTCTTTAACAAGGAGAGCCTTAATGCAGCCCAAAGGTCATTAAGCTGGGGGGTTTCAAATGAAAAGCCTTCAGCTTTGTGCGTGCGTGCACTTTTCTGTTAATTGTGTGTTTCACGTGCAGCATCACGGCTGATGCATTCCTCTCTGGCTACATGCATCAGCGCTGCTTCACGTGCTCATTTTGTCAGTGTGAGGGAAATTTGAATTGATGTTTATGTCCTCAATGACATGCACAAGGTCAGTGCCTCTGCTTCTAATGTAACATTAACTGCCTGCTCGCCAGCTACTATTGCATTTCGCTTGTCACTAGATGGCGATGTGGAGCTGCACTGAATCCAAGTCTCGTCAGGGGATATCATCTTCAAGTCCCATTTGCTGCCCTTCAACTTTGTGTGTACGATTGATTCTATTTGAGAGGCGTCATTTCCTCCTTGTCATTGTATCCCACAAAGATTGGGTTTGGCGATACTCCACTGTGACACTAAAAGAATGCCCCTTAGTTCAGCACAGGATTTGGATCACCACAATATTGTACACCTACATAAGTCCCCACCTACCGCAGGTTGAAATGACTCATGCATTAGTTACTGAGAAATTATGAAAATAGTTCAAAAAGTGAATGTAACACCCATCCATCCATCTTCCATACCGCTTATCCTCACTCAGGTCGAGGGCGAGCTGGAGCCTATCTCAGTTGACTCTGGGCGAGAGGCGGGGTACACCCTGAACTGGTCGCCAGCCAATCGCAGGGCAACATATAAACAAACAACCATTCGCACTCACATTCCCACTTATGGGAAATTTAGATTCTCTAATCAACCTATCATGCATGTTTTTGGGATGTGGGAGGAAAGCGGAGTACCTGGAGAAAAGCCACGCAGGCACAGGGAGAACATGCAAACTCCACACAGCCGAAGCCAGATTTGAACCCGGGTCCTCAGAACCGTGAGGCACATGTGCTAACCAGTCGTCCACTGTGCCGCCCGTGAATCTAACAATTGGTTAAATAATGTCTCTTTGCTTTTCTTCACAGCTATTTTCATTCATACTTCATACCACAGCTACATCATCACATGTCAGGTGTGTCAGAAGGATTTCAGGACTGGTATCACAAGGGGGCTCCAGCACTGCCATGTTCTTCTCGGCCAGGAACTGTCAGATGCTCAGGGCGTTGCGAGCAGGCTTGTTGTCATGGTGATGAAGCAGAATCAACCTTTTTTATTTATTTATTATTATTATTTTTGATGTATTTATTTATGTATTTATTTATTTGCCGTTGTCAGTTAAAGGTACATTCACAACTAGGATTAATATACTGTATACACACACACACACACACAGTACATATACACATTTACATTTGCATACCCAGCCTCTCACACAATGTCAGTTGGGATTTTTAAAGTGGCCAAGGCTTCTTTTTAGGGTTGCCAAGGTGATAGTGAAGGTTACTAAATGAACTTCTGTCAGACTTTTTATAGCTCTTTAAGATACAATACAGATAGAAGTCTCAAACTTTACCACTCAATTTAAAGTTTAAACAGGGTCTTACAGTAAAGTATGATTAAGTAATGGGCCTCCATAGAGGTGCATTTTGATCTTACTTTGTCCAATTATCTTGTTCAGTTGTCTAGCAGACATTTGCATCGATCCATTTTCTGTACCGCTTATCCTCACACGGGTCGCGGACCTGCTGGAGCCCATCCCAGCTATCTTCGGGCGAGAGGCGGGGTACACCCTGAATTGGTCGCCAGCCAATCGCAGGGCACATAGAAACAAACAGCCATTCACACTCACATTCACACCTACGGGCAATCTAGAGTCTTCATTTGCACAATCACTCAAAATACCAAGAAAAAAAACACTAGCTGTAATTGCATTGTATGGAAGAATAATAATGGCTACCAGGCAAAAAAAATTACAAATGCGGTCATATGTGCAGTACACGCCATTCTTGGATGCCAGGTGTGTGTATATCACTTTCCTTCTGCACACAAATTGACTGTTATACATAATTCACACATCCAGATGGCCAATATATATGTTTGCGTAGTCATCGTCGATTATTAAGAAGCACAACATTTAGACAAATACGACACTGACAATCTGCTCCACATATACAGTACCTAAACAACACTATTATTTGTTTCACGGCTACATTTTGCAAAGTCTGCTCGTAAAAACGATCGGAAGCATTTTCCACACTCACCTCAGAAGAGTTTTTCATGTCCTTGTATGATCCAAAAAAGCTCATTAAGATGTTGCTTTACCGTAGTTTGTTGACAGACCTCAGATTCATCCCAAGTGGTTAAGTGTCATTGAAAAGCGTCTGTGAACGTTTTCGCATGTTGCTTCAATGCTTTTTGCAACTACAAAATGTTGTGTTGCCAAAGGACATCACAGTTGTAAAATAATCTTTCTTCTATTAAAAGAAACTTGTTTACTTACAAAGAAGTATGTTAGGGTCGCGCGAAAAAAAAGAAAATAAATAATTTTACCTCAAGAATGAAGTCAATTTTTTCATAAGAATAAATTTATGTTTTATCACTATGAAAATGGACATTGCTACTGTATATCAAGGTAAGGACTGTTAAAGATCTTCAAAGGAACATTTTTCCTGTTCAGGTGTTTTGCATCCCACTTTTTACTGTTTGGTCAGTGGTAATAAATCAAACAAGTTTCACCATGATGTCACACTTACTTGCAGGTGGCAAAAGCCAAGCAATCTCCAATTGCACTACCTACTAGTAAACAAAGCCTTCTATATTCTATTCCATTTGCCCAAGACAGAATGAATAAGAAATAAGGTAAGTTGCTTGCACGTTGATTTTTAGCCTTCTTCTCTACTGCCACAGTTTGAACGTGTGACGTGCCAGTCGAAACGTTCTTGAGATGTGAGTTAAGTTGGTTGAAAGTGAGACCCAACACCAGCCGTAATTTACATTTCAAAAGGTAAGTTGCTTCAAAAATAGATGGATCGGAAATTCAGACATAGTTAACGTGATCATTGAGGGACTGGCAAATTAATCAATTTTTATTTATTTTTTATTTTTTTGCTCGGTTTAAGGGCACAGACGTATGTGCCGTTGAAATGAATAGTGCTCTGTAGTCTACTTGCAGGATAGCCATTATTTGTTGCAAAATTCTTCAAAGACAACCCACCCAAAAATATTTTGGACATACCTGTTAGAAAATCAGATGACCGACGTTTGGTTCAAGATTGCCCGTTTTGAAGCGTCTGCTCCGCTATCAGGCAGTCCTTTAATATTTTCTCACACACAAGTTCCACTGTATTAATTTAGATTTTTTTTTTTTTTGGGAAGGAAATTGACCCTAAACTTTAACCCCAAATGCTTTGTGGTATTTCTGGTTGTTTTTTATCATTCGTCAGCAATAGTCAATCCCTTTTCTACCACTCGCATGTATTCTGGCCCCTATTGCTTATAGACATTCTGAAATGGTCTATTAGTTCTCCTTATTTCATACTAAAGGTTTACTATATTTTCTCTATTTCACTGTTTACTGTTATTGAATTCAAGTTATATTGTGTTATTGTTCAAGGTTTGGACACAACAACACCATCAAAAGAATTTGTTATTTTATTGTGCACATGTGTCAGTTTCTGAGAAACAACTATTGTACACACATTGAAATTTCCTTATCTTAATATTCAATAGTTTTGTGTGAATATTAGCTTAAAAGCTAACCACAAACCCTGCTGATGCCAGGTTTTAAATGGATAAACTAAGTACCACAGTGCATGGATGGGAGACTTTTTTTCAAGTAAATCTAGAGAGGTTGCTCAACGACGTATTTCCACTCAATTAGTGACAAAAACAGAGAGGGGGCGGGCCTCAAGCGGTGTATTTTTAATTGTCTTGAGTTGCCACTAAACCACGAGGATCAACAAGAAGCTAATTTAAATATTTGACATTTTTGTACAGCCACCTCATCACCTATTAATTACAATTTTAACAGCCGACTATTTTGCCACAAGTCGGTTTGTTACATTGAATTAATTAGCCCTCAAGGACGAACGCCTGACAGACATGACAAACGGTAACACAAATTGTATAGGAAGTGCTTTTGCATGCTGTTGTGGGCACGCCATCGCAATATAGAGCAATAGGGAAAACAGTCTCGGATTAAATACACTCATCAGTCACAGTATTTGGCACAGCTGCACAATGATAATGAGATCCAACTCAAGACCATAACAAAATCTCCTAAACACATCTGGGAAAACATTTGATGGTCTAATTAAACCAAAGCTGAACTTTTGGCCATAATTCCAAATGTAAATTTTGACGCAAAATAACCATGCCACCCATCACCAAAACTAAACCATACTTTTTTTTCTTTTCTTCAACTGGACCTGGGGCCTCATCACATGGTGGAGAGAATTATGAACAGTTCAAAATAGCAATCAGTGTAAGCACAAAATCTTCAAGCTTTTGCTAGGAAGCAAAAAGATTCAGAAAAAGCCGACTCGATCAACTGAACTTTAGTTGAGTGTAATCAAAGACACTTTAAATGGTGCTGACCATTTAACATGACTTTGAACGTAATTGGTTAATGATGAACACAGCCACATCTCAGCACACACTTATGCAACCATAGCTAGAATTGGCGAAAATGAAGATGTTGAGGTTGTTCTCACATTGGGTACAATTAAAAACGAGATTGTCAGAGTTAGATGAGCTTTAAATTAGCGTTAGATGTTTTGGAGACAAAGTTCGAGATAGCAGAGTTGGATGGTTTAGGATTAGAGTTAGAACCTTAGCCCTACCTTAACCCAACTAGAGCTGGACTTGGCGGAAATGAAGGTGTTGAGGTTCTCTTTAGGAATGACTACGTTGGGTAAGATTAGCAATGAGCTCGTCAGCGTTAGATGAGCTTTTAATGAGCGTGAGATGTTTTGGAGACAAGGTTCAAGATAGCAGAGTTGGATGGTTTGGGGTTAGAGTTAGAACCTTAGCCCTACCCTAACCCAACTAGAGCTGGACTTGGTGGAATCGAAGATGTTGAGGTTCTCTTTAGGAGTGGCAATGTTGGATAAGATTAGAAATGAGCTCATCAGAGGGACAGCCAAGGTTAGATGTTTTGGAAACAAAGTGAGAGAAAGCAGACTTGGATGGTTTGGACATGTCCGGAGGAGAGATAGTGAGTGTATTTGTAGATGGATGATGAGGATGGAGCTGCCGGGCAAGGAGGACCTAAGAGAAGGTGGATCCATGTAGTGAGGGAAGACATGAGGGCAATTGGCATTAGAGAGGAGGATGCAGAAGCGTATAGAAGAGGGATGGTTCGGAGTTTGACCTTGAATATGTCTGCTTTTGTCTGAGTGCAACTCTTGTTATCTTTCTAAAGGTTCTTGAATTGAATCTCATTACATGGCACAGGTGTACCTGTACTGCATAATAGACACCAGAATGCCAAAAGATGAAGTAAAAACAGAACAAAAGCTGTTCATCTTGCCATGACTTCACATCAAGGTCAATTTGTGAAGCTTTATCGTAATTGCCTCAAGTGCACGATACTCCACAGCCGGCCTCACAGAGTGTGTGTACGATATATTCTTATCAGGAAGACAGAGCAGCTCTGCAGAAGTTGTGTTTGTCACTGTGGAGCAGCAGACACATTAATGAGGGTGTCTCCCACTTAACAACCTTCACTCAGACAAACATGAAGACATTGCAGTGGAACCTCCACCGTCAAACACAATTTCAAAACGTTTTTCTCGTAGGAAATGTAAAGTGCTTGTTTCCCCCTAGGCTCAAACTCCCTCCAACATAAAGCTTTTTATTAAATGTTTTAATAACATTTGTAACATTTCAACTGTCATCCAAGCAAATAAAATGTAACTGTAAAATTGTTCCTTTCGAAGACGCCTTGTTTGCAGAATGTTTGCTGTGTATTACATTATCATCTGCTTTCTGCAATTAATTTGTGCATCTAATTGTTATTTCATTAATTACTTGGATTGCATATATTTCACAGAAAAGTCAGAGCCCTTCTTACGTCTAGTTCTATGAATATCTATGATTATTATATTTGCCATCACTCGTACGCTTCTGAGGTGTCATTACAAAACCCCCCCACAAAATAGTCAAAGAGAAGCAAAACACTAGGGGCTCTATTTTCGTGGCCAGCGTAAATATGGCGCGGCGCGTGGCGTAACTGTGCCGAGGCCCGTTAGACTAGTGTTGGTGATTTCGTGGACAGGCGCAGCCCGGTGCTTGTAAAAGAGGGAGCGACGTCTCTGCCGCTGTGGGAGTGATCACAGCCGACTTCACTCGTGTCCAATCAAAGCGGCTCCTCTCATTCCCTTTAATTGCCGTGCGCTAGTGTCGCCCTGACAGTCTTTGACATGGCAGAGCGCAACCAACCAATTTTTTCCCCAAGAAGAAATTGATTTGCTTGAGTCCAGGAGGTCGAAGTGCGCAAAGTACGTTTAGTAGAGAACTGCAAGAAGACCTCCGCGGGCGGCTGATGTAAAGTTGGCTTGGGAGGACCTCACAAATATCTGCGTAGTGAAGTGGGCACTTAAAGACTGCCCCCGACCCACGGTTGTTTGTGTGCCCCCCTCCATCGCTGTGCCTGCCAGTGGTATGATTTAAGACATTTAATAATAATAATAATTATAATGTCACAGATGGTGTAGTGGTGCATTTGCCTGACTTTGTTGCAGGCAGCGTGGGTTCAGTTCCCACTCAGTGACGGTGTGAATGTGAGTGTGAGTGGTTGTCCGTGTCGCCATGCGAGTGACTGGCGGCCAGTTCAGGGTGTAGTCCGCCTTTTGCCCAAAGTCACCTGGAATAGCCTCTAGCACCCTGTGACCCTCAACAGAATAAGTGGTATTGAGAATAATAATGCATTCAGTGAATTCATTTCTCTAATGATTCAGCCAGCACATTTGTCTGCGCAGCTCAGAATCTGTCTGCCTGTGCCTCGATCAAATCCACCAAAATCACGTTAGATCAGCTGCGCTGCCAGCTCGACGTGGTCTGAGCAGGCCTAAGTTTAGACCGACTCATCTGTGATTGGCTCTAGCTCACCCGTGACCCTAATGACGATAAGCGGGACGGATGGTTAAGCTGAAAATTGTAGGACATTTGGGGCTTTCAGCTTTGGAGGCAGCAGTTCAAAATCCCTTAAGGCATTCACAACAAACACACACACAACTGATTTTTCTCCACACCCAACCTGGAGTCAATGAGTACCAAACACACTTGACCAAAATAACACACTGACTTTCTCAGCTCCACCCCTGTATGTTCCAGGCCATCAACCTAAACACTTTTCCACCCATTAGCCTTATTAATCTTTTTTAATCATTTGAGTGTTCATACTTGTTAGTGTCAGGGTGAGCTGCATGCCGACCCGACGGAGATTAGCATTCAGCAGGTTGAGTCGCGATGATGTTGAGTGCAGCCTCACAAGCCAAACACCTCCCATTAGTGGCACGTAGGTGACTCATTCTCAATTACTGACCGATACAAGATAATCACACAGGGTGACATTTTAGAGAGAGGGCTAAATGAGGAAAACACACACACACACAGCAAAAATGTGTGCACGCGCATAGTGGAGAAGAAGTGGAGCAGGTTAAATGAAGCGAGAGAGACGAGGAAGGATGAGTTAAATGAGCGAGAGAACAGTAGCTTTCCCCTCCACCTACTGTGATTCTATCCATAGAAAGAAACATCTAAGGCCAACAGGTCAGCACGTTCACGTACACTCAAGGATGCCTCGTAGAATACGACAGGAAGCTGTAGTAAAAAATGCATGCCAACATAAAAGCCAGTTGGAGGAAATAGAAAAGCAAAAATATCCGTCAACTAGCACACTACATGACAGATCTCTGCCAAGGCCAAACAAGTTACAGCTTCCCTGATACTCGTCCCGCACATGACTGAATATTATCTTTAATACATGCTTTATTCATTGACAGTTGAGAAAAAGAAATCTTTTTAAAGCGGCCTGTCTTGGAATGTTAAGTGATTAAGGATGGAAGTTGACGTCATTTGTATTCATTTTTTTTTATTGTCTATTGTCTACAATTCTGTCGGTTTCGCGCCACGTCGCTAGGTGTGCGATGGGCCTAAGTTTAAAAAAAAAAAAGTAAACAGGAATTGAAACTACACTCTCCTCTATTTGAGGCACAAAAAGGTTTGGTTGGTTGTCAAGCGGTACAGTCAAAAACGTCTCGACAATCACATTCGTGCTCACACTGATGTTGTTATGCGCCAATTATTGACAATTTTAATGTTAACGAAACATATACGAAATGTTTGTGATCATAATATAATAACTTTTTAAAAAGAAAATTATGACTGCACCTTCCCATAAAATCTTTGGGTTCTTGACAATGTGGCCCCAACGATGCTTTGTACTCCTTGGCACTGACGCCACCACCTCAAATGTTATTGTGGAAGACGCACAGGTTTTCTGTAAAATCCTGCAACCAAACAAACGAGATGGTGATGGAAACTTAATCTCTTTGGTGGTGATTATATTCATATTCATGTAATTATGGAAAAGTAAATGAAAGATAGAGACCATGGTACGTAAATAGCGATAGAGCGCAAGTCGGAGGAAAATAAAGGCTAAAGTAAGACTTCCTTTTTATCTGTACTTGTGTTGTTTCCTCATGTGACTGTTTGGAGCCGCTGGCAAAAGGGTTTGTGTTCAATCACACTTTCCTCTGAGACAAAAATTAGAGTGGAGGCTCATTGCACACACGTACGCAAACACACGCTCACAGACTGCCTTCAGCACAACCACTCATATGCATCCACACACACACACACTTGTTTGTCTCCAACCAAAGAAGCCCCCCACTCTCTCCTCCCTGCTGGCTGGCTGGCTGACGCCAAGGGGCAGATCCAACATGAGCACTGTCTCATAGCTGTTTCTCTGCGAGTATAATTCAATTAGTGGGGAGGACGGCCAGTGGACTGCAGCACACAGCGGTCAGTAGTTGTGCCAGAACCCCAGGCCAGGTTACACTGAGAAGGAGCGAAGGTGGGTTCTATTACCTGATGTTACCTGCATGTTATAACAAGAAGAGACAAGGTCCGGCCTGTGGGGCTAACCTATCTTTGGCGGCTCACTAGCAACGAACTGCAGGGCAGTCGTGGTGCCTGGATCACCCCACACATGCGGACACGTAGAACACTCCAGTCACAGGGACAAATATGCCTCCTTTGGCTAAGTAACCCTTTTTAGGGCAAAGGCACATTTCGCCGAGTTGAAATGGATGCCCCTATATTGAACATGCTGTGTGTCCTGGGTGGTCCACAAATAATACACGTTCTTTTGTGGCTCTAATTACAAGCCATAGAAACATCAACACAATTTTGAAGCTTCTATTTTAAAGTACAATTTGATGTCTTAACTTAAACCCAAACATCCTATATCAATACAGATTATACAGTTGTGCTCACCATTATTGGTACCCCTTACTTTTTTTTTGCATAACCTGTATAATATCTTCAGAAATAAATGGAAATGTACCAACCTTATACCTTCAGGATCTTTTAATTGCAGATCCAAAGTAATTTAACAAATAATATTGTTTTTCTTAATGTATTAGATATTGTAATTTCAAAGAAAAAAGACAGAAACCCGCATGTGCAGCAGTATTGGCACCCCTCCTTAATTTTTGGTTGCACACCCTTTGGCAGCGATGACCGCCTCCAAACGTTTCTTGTATCCATCTAGAAGCTTTTTGCACTTCTCCGGATGGATTTTCTCCAACTCTTCCTTTGCAATTTGCTCAAGCTCTTGAGCATTTGCAGGGTTCTTTTCCCCAATTGCAGATTTCAGCTCCCCCCAAATATTTTCAATTGGATTGAGATCAGGACTCATTGCTGGTTATTTGAAAACCGTCCATTTTTTCCTTTTCAACCGTTCCTGTGTGCTTTTGGATGTGTGCTTCGGGTCTTTATCTTGCTGGAGGAACCATGATCTTCACCTCTAACCAAGTTTTCTTACACTGGATAAGACATTTCGTTCCAAAATCTCTTGATAATGTTCTTATTTCACGATACCTGTAATATAGTCAAAGCCTCCAGTGCCAGATGAAGCAAAGCAGCCCCACAGCATCATCGATCCTCCACCATGCTTGCTTGTTGGCAGGGTGTTCTTTTCCTTAAAGGCTTCATTGTGCCGTCCGTAAACACACTATTTGTGTGCAGTGCTAAAAAGCTCTATTTTTGCTCCCTAAAAATATTGTTTATCATTTTCTCTTTTATAACAAACACAGGTTCTCTATAGAAAAATGTTGTTTCACTCTACATTTAGTACTTAAACATCATGGGTGCCAATAATGGTGAGAATATCACTGTAGATACATTTAAGTATCATTTATAGTAAATACTGAGACTTGAACAATTCAATATCTTGCATCATTTTCAGCAAAACTAGTTTCTTCTGAATTTAGTGGAATTGGTGTGGCTTTTAGTAATGTTAAAGAAAGGAGAAATACAGCACACAAGTTGGAAGTGAATGTTGCAGGAAACTGGGAATACAATAGAAACCTGAGCCACAGCAGAGTGGAAGAATGTATGTCAACTGATGTAATGAAATGCCAAATGATTTTCAAAACTGACCGGATGCATTTTGTAGGTCCCAAAAAGTATACAGATTATCTGGTCACCCCAAATAATCAGGGCTTTGTCTTAAATATCAAGCTACTAGGACACCCCTTACACCCAGCCTCCATTTTAAACAATACAGTACATGCTATTTTTATTGCTGCTATATAGATGACCATCAAGAATTGCAACAAGAAGCAACAGCTCGCAGACAATGATTAACAAAAGCACACACGCAAGGAACTAACATGTGGTCATCTGTTTTGAAAGACACACACACACCCGCTATACTATATACACCAATGCAGTGCCTCGCATGTCTTGTCCTCCTTCTACTCCACTGCTCTCCCAATATCATTCTTGACATGACACCAATGTTTTTAGCTCCTCTACATGTTGAGAGGAGCACTGAGCATCGCGTCCTCTTAACTGGGCCAAGCAGACGGACAGTGCAGTGTGTGTGTGTGTGTGTGTGTGTGACAGATGTATTGAGTTTCTTTAAAAGGGCACACCATTGTTGGAGAGGAGATGGTGCCTCGGAAAGCCCTAACCCACAAAAAAAAAAAAAAAAAAAAAGAAAAAAAAACACTCAGGAAGCATTTGTTCTGGGCAAAGATGAGTAAGGAGATGAGTTGTTTTTCTTTTATAGACACTGAAGTGTACACGCACACACTAACACACAGATGCACAGACTACAAGCTCACTACAACTCCTTACACACATTCACGCACATCTCCTGAGGCAGTGAGAGGGAAGATGAGTTGATGGAGGATTGCAGGTAGTGGATGATATTAAAGGCGTCATATTTTTAGTGGAGAATGGAGGCTGAAGTCTTAGAATGCAGGCTTTCCTGCAAGAAAACCACACAAGAGGCATGAAAAATAGATGAATAGAAAGCTTCCGTATCTGTAATCATCCATATAGGCAGGGAGGTTGAGAAAGACAACAGCGTGGTAAGGACTCAAGATGGAGGTTATTTTTCCTTCAGTTAAGTGGTTTTATTGTGAGCATCCCCCCACCATGCATGAACACACCGAAGGGCACTCTGCCTTTCCGTCGCACACACACACGCTCAGTTCACAAGTTCAACAAGGGCCCGTTAACATGTCAACTGATCACATGTGGCGCTCGTTACAAGGTCAGGCAGGCGAGTGTAAACCTGTAGCCTTTATTTTGGCGGGGTATTCCCACTGAGGTGGGATGAAAGCCGAGCTGCGAACGTAGCAGGACGCAGACATCCTGCACAGCCGTTGAGGGATGATGACGACACACAGGTGGAGGACTATGACTACTCAATCCCAGCACAATTATAAGTATATTATGATATATCTTTCAAATAAACCTATAACCTTACACCCAGAGTTACTAAAAAGTTAAAAGTTATTTGCATTTAGAATAACCTACAGGCCGGACGCAGTCTGTTTCTGGGATGCTGGTCTGATTTGGTCGGCTCTCGAACCTTTATAATGAAAATGGAACTCATGAAAATATGCAGCACAAGTGTCAAACGTTTGCCATCGTCAGACCAGGCTAGTATCAACAGTTTAAACAATAAAATGCATCTTCAAATTAAAGCTGAATGTCAAATGCAAATTGCGCTTTTTTTTTTTTCCTCAGTGATTTCATTATTTTCTATTGCCAAAAAGGTGTAAAAAGACATTTACCGCTGCTAGTAATAATAGATAAAAAGAATAAAACCTGCTTTGAAAACAAGCAATGACTCATGGTGATGCTGGAATGTTATTGCCTAACGCCTTCGTAGCAAGTGGGAGAGGGACTGCATTATATGAAGTTAGTGACTGTAAAATGATTAAAAAGGGAGTTAAGACATGCACACGTGATTAATGAGAGCTTGTTCTATCATGAAACAAATATTTGAATTAAGATTTATTTTACAGCGTTTAGGAAACACAGACCTAGCTTCATCAGTTTTGGTAACTTAGTGAAACTGTTACATTACAGAGTGAAAAATTATTAAAAATACCTATATATGTGGACATATCTCAGATTCACTTGATTGTTTAATGATTTGCACCTTAAATATGTGTTTTTTCATCCAGTTAGGCAATGAGCAGCCTGACAAGTTTTGCTTTTATCTTATTCCTACTGCACCGTTCAACAACGCTGCATTACTTATTTAGGACATTTGCGTTCTATTCAGTAATTGCACATGCATGTATACATCATCATACTTGGAGAGCCGTGATGGAGGTTAGTCCACATGTGTGTGTGCGTGTGTCATTTGGTGTGTGCTGGGACTTTGATGTGATCTGATCACTTGTGATTGGTGCTTTGGGGGCCCTCTGTAGCTTGTGGGAGAAAAAACACGACGGTGTCATCATGTTTCAAATCTCTTTCTTCTGCTCTGCTAATTGGTAAGAGCCACAGGCTCGACTACAAGACAGATGCAGCGCCATTGTGCCCACTGGGACGGGCTAGTGTGTGTGTGCGTGCGTGTGTTTGATTGCAGGTGGGCGACTGATTTGGCATTCGATTCAGACCGATCGTGCGTGTGTGCGCGGGTGTGTGTGTGTGTGTTAATGTGCGTGTGCGTGAGTGTGTGTGCGGAGATGTGTCTGCTGCGAGATTGCAGAAGACTTTTCCTGATCGGAATATTTTGTGGGATGTGTGAGGCCCGTCATGTCTGTCATATCGTTTTGCTGCCGACAATTTGTGATTGTCCTTTCTTGTCTGTGTGCATATAAGACAGCCGGTTAGTATTAGTGAATCTGTTGCTGTCGGGATCGCATTACGGCTCAAGATGTTCTGTGCAGATCGCATCCAGTCTACAGCTCTTGACAGCGAGCTCGAGGTGGACGAGGTCAACCTCTCCAGTGCCTCGCAACGCCATTCCATTCTTTAAACGGCCCCCCTCAGAGCATCGTGCAGTGGGTACCCTGCAGCAGCATTTTTGTGTCCCTTCGGTTTTTCTTTGAATGGTTCAGAGGGAGTTGCCTGGCCCGGGGTCAGCTGTTGCCCGGTTTCACTCATACTGCACGAACAAATCGCCTGCAATGGAAATTAAAGTCAAATGGGGTGGCACTACCTCATCTACAGAGCTCATAGAGTAGCCAGAAATTGTACAGAATCAAAAACCGGAATCCAATATTTATTTGCCAAGTATGTCAAAAACACGCAAGGAATTTGTCTCCGGACGTTGGAGCCTTTCTAGTACGACAATAGACAGCCATTTTGATGAAAAAATACTTTTTTGAGACATAAAAACAGACTACGGCGAGTCACTGAGCAATAATGAAAGTGTACCACTAATGTGGGAATGCTGATACAATTACAGTTGTGCAAATGATGCAGAGTCCACGAGCAATTTAATGGCAAGAGGAAATAAGCTGTTGGAATGTCTCCTTGTTTTAGTTTGCATTGATCTATAGCTGGAAGAGGTGGTGACCAGGTTGTGGCGAGTCCAAGAGGATTTGGCATGCTCTTGTCTTAGTTCTGAATCTCCTTGCATGTCTGCCTGCGTGTGTGTGTGTGCGTGCAACAATAAACATCTAGTAAAACTCCCCCTTGAGGGTTTATCATTACCATAATAAATTAAATTCAAATATTATCCTTTTGGGCTGCATGGTTGTCAAATGGTTTGCACATATGCCTCACAGTTCTGAGGTTGCGGGTTCAAATCCCGGCCCCGCCTGTGCGGAGTTTGCATGTTCTACCTGTGCCTGGGGCACTCTGCTTTCCTCCCACATCCCAAAAACATGCATTAATTGAAGACTCTAAATTGAGTTCATTGTTGATGGAAAAGTGGCAGAGAAGTATGTTAGAATAATACAGGACATGTACAAGGGCAGCAGAACAGCGGTGAGGTGTGCTGTAGGTGTGACAGAGGAGTTTAAGGTGGAGGTGGGACTGCATCAGGGATCAGCCCTGAGCCCCTTCCTGTTTGCAGTGGTGATGGATAGGCTGACAGATGAGGTTAGACTGGAATCCCCGTGGACCATGATGTTTGCAGATGACATTGTGATCTGCAGTGAAAGCAGGGAGCAGGTGAAGGAACAGTTAGAAAGATGGAGGCGTGCACTGGAAAGGAGACGAATGAAGATTAGCCAAAGTAAGACAGAATATATGTGCATGAATGAGAGGAGTGGTAGGGGAAGAGTGAAGCTACAGGAAGAAGAGATAGCAAGGGTGGAGGACTTGAAATACTTGGGGTCAACAGTCCAGAGCAATGGTGAGTGTGGTCAGGAAGTGAAGAAACGGGTCCAAGCAGGTTGGAACGGGTGGAGGAAGGTGTCAGGTGTGTTATGTGACAGAAGAGTTTCTGCTAGGATGAAGGGCAAAGTTTATAAAACAGTGGTGAGGCCGGCCATGATGTACGAATTAGAGACAGTGGCACTGAAGAGACAACAGGAAGCAGAGCTGGTGGTGGCGGAAATGAAGATGTTGAGGTTCGCTCTCGGAGTGGCCAGGTTGGATAAAATTAGAAATGAGCTCATCAGAGGGACAGCCGAGGTTCGATGTTTTGGAGACAAAGTTAGAGAGAGCAGACTTGGATGGTTTGGACACGTCCAAAGGAGAAATAGTGAGTATATTGGTAGAAGGATGATGAAGATGGAGCTGCCAGGCAAGAGAGCTAGAGGAAGACCAAAGAGAAGGTTGATGGATGTCGTGAGGGAAGACATGACGGCAGTTGGTGTTCGAGAGGAGGATGCAGGAGATAGGCTTACATGGAAAAGGATGACGCGTTGTGGCGACCCCTAAAGGGACAAGCCCAAAAGCAATTGAAGACTCCAAATTGTCCGTAGGTGTGAATGTGAGTGCGAATGGTTGTTTGTTTGTATGTGCCCTGCGATTGGCTGTCAACCGGTTCAGGGTGTACCCCACCTCCTGCCCGATGATAGCTGGAATAGGCTCCAGCACTCCCGCGACCCTTGTGAGGATAAGCGGCTCAGAAAATGGATGGAAGGATTGGTGGTTTGACTGCACACGCTGACAGCGATATATTCAGGCTGGTGTTGTTCTACTTATTAATTCTGTAGGTGGCAGTAATTCGTCGCCAACTGTCAACCAATCAAGAAGACATAGTTTCGAAATGCTAAAGAGAACATGAAAACCAAAGCATCACGCCATGCAAGCAAAAACTATAATTCACAGAAATAACTGGGCTGCTGACACATTAGTCTATGAGCCACATTTACCTGCAAAAAAATTGTTCCTGCCTCACAGCTGGTAGTGATAGTTTTATTATTTAACACTGGATTTGATTTTCACCTAAAATTTGCAGGACAATATAAGGGGGCTATTGTGACAAAAGAAAAGGATCATGCAAAACTGGCGGGCTGGCTTCGTACATTGTTGGGAGGAAGGTCTTTTTGAAAATCAAGTTTAATTTGGTTGAGGGCGGTTTGCACTTAAATTCACTGCAGTCATCACAACAGTGCATAATGTGCTGTGTTGCACTGACAGAGGAGAAGTCTCCCTCTCTTTCTGGGAGATGCCGTGTCGCTGGAGTTGAATTTTAATCAATACATTTGTATTTTTGGGATGGAAAATCTGATATTAACATCCTAATACATTTGGAACATAAACATGTCATGTTACCACGTTACAGTACTGTAAATCCCTTTCCATCTATGGAGTCACCATGCAGTTGCGAGCTCAAAAAATAAAAAATTTGGCCCAACGGTGGAAGTGAAAGGCTTTGGATTGATAACTATTCCATGGTGCTGTTTATTTTGTGTTAAAAAAGATAACAAAACAGAAGCTTTACCAAAAAAATGACAAAATTAACTGATGAAATGATCAAGAATGGAGTAAAAAGCATTAAAACATTTACAACAAACATTAAAGCACGTCACAGGCTCTCAAAAATCAATCAACCGAAAACACGATAATAACCGTGTGTCTTATATTTAATTAATAAGTCCGTCAATCTTTTTGACATTATCATGACTTCACGCTATTGTATCCAGTAAAAATACGTTTGATTTTTTTGATATGCAGTATATCCCCCTTGCCATGCCTGAATGTGGTTCAATCCCGAATTGCCTTTGCTATACAGCTAAAAGTCTTTGGTTTGATCCATTACAACCCAGAAACTCCATTTTAACAGGCCCAGAACTTTGAGATAAAGGAATCCCCATTTAGGTTAACATTGTCATTTAAACTATGTGTGATGACGTTTTTGCAGTCTTGCAACAGAGTCCACATGGGAATAATCACTGAAATTAAAACACCATAATTAGATCTTGTGGGATTCACTCATGTAATCCGTTTATGATTAATTTGTGGTTAAGGCTATGGTATGAAATAAACAAATCCAATAGGGCATGGTATGTTTTATTAAAATTGTTGAAGTGTTTACAAAAGATGCAACATTGATTGTGTTCTTTTTTTAAATTGAGAAACAATATTTTTCCCCTCTATTGCCTTGGATATTCTACATGGATTTGTCTTATTTTTTTTTATTTTATTAAATCTTTACTTGTTACACTCCTAATAAACAGTTTTGCCAGTGTTAATTTCTGTGAGGTGTCGCTGCACGTCTAAATCTAACCAGAAAAGAAAAAAAACTTTTTTTAAAATAATGAGGCCATAACTCCGAAACCCGATTGGAGAACAACAAAAACATGGAAGCAGAATTAAAAAAAAAAAAAAAAAGAAAAAAACTTCTGAATTACAGTAGTAACATACTTCATGGCATACAAGTATATTTCATCATTTGCCTGTAACGAATCATGCTTGGCTACACACTTCATAAATTTCTTCCTGGATTGCTCGACACGCTTCGAAGCCTCGGCACAATTTGGCCCATCACTGGATATTAAATAATACATTTGTTTTCTTTAAAAGTATCTTGACATACACTGATTAACCCTGGGCAAAATTTTTGGTTGCATAAAATTTGACGAAACATCAGTTAGCATTGCCTTAGCCTAGCACATTCTTTAGCTTTCGAAACTTTTGAAATGTGCGTTGGTGCACATGTGCCTTGTGTTTCTTTAAACAACTACTGGCTTGGAATGCTTATTAGTGTTGTTCTGTGCAGACACCTGTGAATGTCAATGGATTTGACAACATTGCTATATGTATGTGAAACCTTTCAAAAATGAAAAAAAAAGTTCCATGTTTCTAATTAAATGTTTTTTTTTGTGTAAACGTGCAGATTAAAAACTGTTTTGACTTGTCACAGCTTACTAAATTTCTGATGAACCAGATCATAGTTCTGTGGGGAATTAGGATTTGAGAATTGAGGACTTGAAAGTCGACCGACTAACTCAAGCATCGGACACGATTACATATGCCTAGTTTTAGACTTGTCATGAACCTGCTAGTTCTGCATCATATGTTGGCACCGTGTTAGGGTCATGACTCATGAGGGCATGTAGAGGGAGCAGAAAATTAGGAAGTGTATCTGAGCAACAGTTTAAAGGCGTCTCCAAAAAGAAAAGAAAATAAAAGCTGGATAGGAAAGGTGAAAGATGATGCGGTAGTGGAAGGAAGAGAAGGTATGAGTGGGCAGACCGTGTGAGATCTGGAAAGTAAATGGAGGATTAAGAGGATGGGATGACATGAAATGAGGGTAAAATTCAGCACAATATAGAGTTGCCAGGCCTTGGAGCCTAAGGAGCAACACCAAGGTGATGGAAGAGGGGGGAAAAAAACCTGGAAAGTTCTCAAGAGGAGGAGGTGAGTCAAGGAAGATAAGAAAATGCAAAGAAGCCATTCTGACAACCCTCCTCTGGGTCTTGTGAGTGAAGGGTGAGTGGGTCTTGTGAGAAAGTGGAGGGTGGGGGGTTGGGTAGGTCAAGATGGGTTAGCCACTTTCACATTTGAACATCAGCTCTAGAGCGCTGATAGAATGTAGAGAACACTGGGAAGTCAAAGGTGACATGCCACATAAGAGAAAGAGCTAATTTCAGTGAAAGGGAAAAGACAAATGTTTTGCGTGAACATTATCGATCACACTAGTCACTAATTCCTGAATAAAACTCACTAGAAATGTTCATTCTATGAAAAATGTATGAGTGCTCAATGAGTCTGCTGCCCAGTCGTATTGGGACGCTGATTAAAAAGGGTGTCGTAATGGTCCAAGTGACTGACAGAAGAAAATAGAATGTTAAATAGAATGCTACCGTGTCCGTTTGGCGGCATTTAGCAGATTCCTTAGACCAGGGATGTCAAACTCATTTTTGAAATCAGAAGTCAAGGATAATAGGTTGTTCAGTTACTGTGAAAAATAAAATAAAAGGGGGGAATTGGAAATGATGTTTTTTTTGCATAAACATTATTTATTACGTATGACAATTAAAAATTTCGGTACAAATATTAGCAAGAATAATGGAAGTTGATGCACATGGTTTGCTTCCACGGGCCGCATAAATGATGTGGTGGGCCAGATCTGGCCCCCCGGGCCTTGAGTTTCGACTGGTTACGTAGACAAAAGAATCAGTGTCGTCAGCGCGTGCGCACAGAGCAAGGAAAGCATTTTCTGCTTTCAATAAAGTTTAAGAAAAAAAGCATTTTCCGCTTTTGCTGTTTGGTGAATGCGCAAACGTAGACACTTCTGGTTTATTCCAGAGAATGTTAAAATTTCATTGAAAAACGTAATAAAATACAAATAACTATACGGATTTTCACAGATCCATTATTATTTGTTATAACAATATCTTGAAACCAGTTACAATTAGCACGGTTCAGACTATTACAGAATAGTATCATAAGAAGTTTATTATATGGTTGCTATGTGATCACAACTAAGGTAATCTATTGGGTAGGTAGATGGCGTAGATGGCGTAGATGACGTACATGACGTGCAGGAGCCGCTTTTTTTAAATTCCTTCTGTTACCACTAAAGTTGTAATAAACAGCATTGTTCACTTGACAGATAATATTTCAGTTTTTTTAGCATGTAAAGCAGCAATTTGATGGTGCGTATTAAATATAGGTAGTAAAGGGGAATTCCTGTCGTGGAAGGTCGATTTTGGGGGTGCGTATTATATTCAATAGCGTATGATGAAATTACGGTAATAATAAATGCACTGATACCATTGCGTCATTGCTTTTAGGTTCAAAGCTAAGCTTTCAAACCAAGTTTACAAATGTGCTAAGGATTTTAGAAGAGTGCGTAAAATATGAAATAAAAATGCATCATAGATAAAATGATCAAAACATACAGTGCATCGATAGGTTCAATGCAAAAAGGCCAAATAAAAGATTTCACAATGTGAGAACAAGGTTAGCACAGAGTTTCAGGGAATTTGGAATGACGGAGAAGATTTCTGAAACGAAATGACCTCGGCAATGTTGGGAATGTGATCACATGGTACACACTGCGTGGACATCACAGGCGACCTTTAAAAGCTGGAGAGTGTGACTCTAATATAACCGCCACCCTCCTCTGTCCTCCATGCATTACCCCTCTTTTCTATAAGAGAAGCAATTATTCCTCATCTTATCTCTAACCCCGCCATTCTAATTTGCTCCTTTTCTCTTTTCCTCCGTCACTAAATTTCTCAAACGTCTCCTCCGCCGCAAACCTCAACTGGCCAACGCAAAACGTACAGTGCGTCTGATTTTCTTAAAAGCTCCTGGTGATTTGGCGCCGGGTCATTATGGTTAATGCCGTTTAGGGTTTCCAGCTTTATTGGATTGGATTATAAAGTGTTTGATCTATACGTACATTTCTAAGCATCTCATCTTCTTTATTCCACTGCAAAGATCTGTGACAGGCGTAGAAATGAGACGGAAGACGCTAAGAGACTTCAATCTCTTCTGAAAAGGAAATTGGAGCAAAGAGGCGAGGGTGCTCGGAGAATGGAGCCAAATCTCATACATTTCTGGAGTTTTCAGAAGTTTATTTCATGGCAGAATGGTGGTTTTTAAAATTTCAGTTCCTCGATTGAGGGATCACGGTTGAGGACTGTATTAGAACTTCCACACAAGCCTTGCGCTCGCAATATCCCCCCATTAATTGAAATTACTTCAATTTTTTGGGCTGTTATGTGTGGTACTAACAAACTTGAATATTGAACTTGGCTCCCGTGTTAAGGGAACAGTCACACAACACTGTATTTGTCTCATAGTAGGTTTTGGCCGTTTCTTTATACGAAGCCACAAAGCATATTTCAAAGTCAAATTTGGATAAGACCCAGAAGGATGCATTCATTTCGTCTTGGTTCCAAACTTCACATCATGTGGCATGCTCATTAACACTTGTACAAGAGCTTGAAAACTGATGTTTTTGTAAACGCTGATCCAGGCTTGACTCCATCAGACCCGACATGATTCCGACTTGGACTACATCACTTAACAAGTCTTGCGCTGTTTATATTTTAAGATCTGTATTTTCACAAAAAACTCTCTTCCATTTAGAATTTCAGGATTCCACTTTCCCCAAGATTGTGAATGCTTGGCGACTTAAGCATAATCGACCTCCCTAATAAATATTCACAATCATTACTTGTCGCGTTAGCTACCGCTAAGTAAACGATTCAATTAAACTGGAAAAACAAACAAGCTATTAACATCAATCAGTGGCTAAATCTCATCCTAGAATATATTGCGTGAGAACAAATATCAGCAGAACGAAAAAAATCAATTACACATATATGTAGATAGCTGGTCACCTTTCCTCAACATGCTAAATCTAGACTCTTGATTCCTTTGCTTGAGTCGGGTGCCATTTGACAATAACAGTCAACAGCTATCTTCGTAAGTGTGAAAGTAAACTTTTGTATTTTGTATTCTTTGTTGTCGAGGTTGTTGTTGTTGTTTTATTATTATTCTATTAATTTATTTATTTTTCTTTTCCCACAAATTTGAGATCAGTTTGCATGGTGAGAGGGCACAGGCATGGAGTGGGGATCTTCTCCTCTTGTCCCTGTGTTTGCGGTTCTAGCACCTGTGGGGGCGGGACTTTCTTCACTCCTTCCCGATCTCGGGGGTGGGGGGCAACCACTGGGGTGACCTCCCGGTGAGCATTGGTGGGGTGATGGTGACTCGCCCATGTTCCGTGGGTGCTGTGGTGGCCTGGGTCCCCCACTCTGGCTGCTGGTGGGGGCGGTGGGGCCCCCCTGTTGCTCCTCGGGACTGCTTCCTCTTCTTCTCTCTGTTCCTTGGGTCCCGCTGCGGTCGCCTCTTCCTCTTCCCGTGGGGGACCTGGGCGGTCCCCTGCGGGCTGTGGGGCCTGCTATGGGATTTGTGTCCCTGCCTGGTTTTGGGGGGGGGATCTTCTTCTACAGATCTTCCATTCTGCTTGACCAAACAGCTGAACAGGACCAAAAAAAAAAAAAGATCTGCATTTTCAAGATGGTGTGCTATTTGTTTTGTTTTTGAAAGAAAGTTGTTTGTGTACTGCAAGAAAACCTAGCAACCCAAAAGTGTGCTATGATGTGCACAGGTAAGCTAGCTTCATGTCGGTTTTGCGTTTTATTGCAAAGACAATGAAGCAATAGAATACAATACGGTGACTGGTTGGGAAGCACAAAATTTTTTTTTTATTGTGAATGTGTTAAACAATTGTACAACTACACAAGTACAGGTACTGTGTGCAAAGTGGCTAATGTGAAAATATACATAAGATAGTATGACTTGATTTACGACTTGCTAAATCCAAGTAATTGCTTGCTTGGTTTCTTTCCCACCTCTGTCTTGAGGTGACATGAGAAAAACCCAACGGAAATTGATTGGCGTTTTGATTACCGTATTTTCACGACCATAAGGCACACCGTATTATAAGGTGCAGTCTCAGTTACGGGGTCTATTTCTATATTTAACACACACATAAGGCGCACCGTATTATTGGGCGCAGGCATGGTAAAACATACGCTAGATTAAAACATACGGTGGCATGCATGCACGCTAAAACAATGTTTTTAAAAAGGAAGCAAGAGCAAAACTGAGTTCGGTTGTACTTTATTGAAGTATTTAACAATGTACTCATGTTATTTTTTGATCAATCCTCATCCACAAATCCATCAAAGTCCTCATCTTCTGTATCCGATGAAATGAACAGCTGGGCAAGTTCTCCATCAAACACGACGGGTTCCCTCTCGTCATTGTCGGAGTCAGTCTCGTTGCTGTGCGGCTCCTCAGAAAGGATGCCGGCTTTTACGAAAGCTCGAACAACAGTGCAAGCAGACATGTTAGCCCAAGCATCCACAATCCATTCACAAATTGTGGCGCAACTCGCCCGGCGCTGCATTCTAGTCTTAGTAAAGCTGTGTTCGCCATCTGTCATCCATGGCTCCCACGCCGCTCGCAACTTCACTTTGAACGCCCTGTTTACACCGATGTCCAGCGGTTGGAGTTCCTTCGTCAAACCTCCCGGAATGATGGCAAGCTCCGAGTTATTGCCCTCAGTCGAATGGTGACTGTAGAGACGCTGTACTTTGCTCATTAATCCATTGCTCGAGTTGGTCTTCCAACTCGTGCCACCTTGCCTTGTCTCCGCGGAAACTCTGCTTCGTCTTCGTTTTCCTGCTTCCTCCACTTGCGAACCATGGATTCGTTGATCTTCAATTCTCTCGCGGCTGCTCGATTCCCATGTTCCTCCGCGTAACTGATAGCCTGCACTTTAAACTGTGCTTCGTAAGCGTGTCTCTTCGTAGGTACCATTTTCGGGGGTTCTTAGCCAAACCGATGTTGTTTTGCACAATGCAGACCCCGGCACTATATACCTACTGGGGGGATGCCTTTAGCGTCCTCTTTCACGCGCACCCTTCACCCTTTAACGTCCGCTGTCCTCAGTCACATCCAACTTTCCTCTATGTAAGCAGCGTGTCGGCAGGAAATGCTCCCAGTCAGTCAAGTGGAGCGCTCATCAAAGTCACACAACAACATTTACAGATTTTGGAACTAGGTGCACACATAAGGGGCGCCGCATTATAAGGCGCCCTGTCCATTTTGGAGAAAATTTAAGACTTTTAAGTGCACCTTATGGTCGTGAAAATACGGTACATCATCTAAATGTAGCCTAAGAAAACAATCAACAACAACAGGTTTAAACTGTGAACGTCGATGTTCTGGTGTTCAACAAATCTGCTAAATGAAGAAGAAACACTCTTGAAAATTTGATTAAGAGGGTGCTGATAAGAAAAGATGTTTCAAACGCGTTAACCTGTCAGGCAGTAATGCATGCCTGACATCTGTACTTCTATTAAAAACTCCTTCCGAGATATCACAATTACGTCTCCTCCACACATTTGCTCACTCTGCTAGCACCTCTAATTGCTGCGTGGGACGCCACCTTTAACTGTCAAGCATGCCTGTATGTCTACGTGAACCCAAATTCACGAAAATAAGAGCTGTTTAATGTATTTCATGACACGTGCGCTCGGAGGGACGCAATCATGTGGAGGTTGTAAACCCATCAACATTTTTTTTTTAAGGCGTGAGTGGATGTCTCACTGGCAGTCATGATAAACATCACATGCACTTTTAATTAACTCCATCGGACTGCCGCAATGGCAAGGTACTAACAAGAACAATGACACTCAATCATGGATGAGCGTTTTCTCATGCTTGTGTGTGTGTGTTATTGCAAGTGTGTGTTTCCCTCCATGTTCCTGCACAGGGCCTGTGCGTCCAGAATTAGCGGCGAGACACAATTGCATGAAAACTAATTTCATTTCTGAAAACCCCACTTAATAGAGATTTCATTGTCTCATCCTCTGTGGTTATAAATTACGTGAATCACTGCTCTTTTTGCTTATAAGTATATATGAACACGAAGCTCCTTAGTGAATAATCGTTACTGTTTGAATAATGATGTCTTGTAATACATTATGGGTTATCTCACATACTTCAGTGGGCTGTGCGGAGAAATATTCGAGTCATTTCGATCTTCATTTCATTCCGGTTGCTTTACGGGCTGATTTGGTTTTAATGGGCATTTAAAAGTCTGGCAGAAGCATCAATACGGAGTGATTTGACCAGCTTCAAATCAAATTCAAATTACCGTTGTGGTTTTAAAAATCTAATTTCACTTCCCATGTTTTGGGGGAGCACTGTAGCACAACACAACTATTTTGTGTTGCATCATCATACTCTACGCACCATCAGACGGAGGTTTTCTTTTCTCTTTTTTGGCAAAGGCAACTTCATAAAACATTCAAGAGCTAGACATTATCAATGTTTTAGTGTTTTTCTCGGGTGGTGCTTACCTTATTGATTCAATGGCGAAGTAACCTTTTCAGCTATTAGTGCTGGTTGTATCTTATGGGGCCGAACACGCCAACAGGCTTTTGGGAAACAATGTAAGCTACAAGCTACAAGCTAAACAGTTGTTAATGGAGCTGGTGAGTGTATTTTTGCATTTTTATTTTATTTTTTTAGGAACCTTTATTTCCAATTAACCAATTTAGTTTCTGATATTCTTGGTTGCGCAGCCTAACAATTGTAGGTAAATGAGTCTAATTTGAGTAGCCATCTTAAAGTAAGTTATGGGCAATGCTCCGTGAATAGTCTAATTAGTTGGTTGTTTGTTCGTGAGGTATTGTTATATTTGCTTCTGATAAAATGGCTTCCATGACAACATCCACACTTATCTTTCCATGGGCCACCGTTAACCTTTCACAACATTCAACTGGCGACCACGACGTGCGGTCAGGGGAGACAGAATCATGAAGAGTAAAAAGTAAACAAATAATAATGAAATACAGTTATTTTCAATGTAATTCTCTGATCTGTGCTTGACATTGGTTTTCGTCCGTCCATCCATTTTTATACCGCTTATCCTGTTCAGGCACATGGTCGGGGGCCTACCAGTTGAGCCCTGGCCTGGTTGCCGGTCATTTGCAGGGCACACATAGAGACAAGACAATCATTCACGCTCACATTCAATGAGTGGGAACTCAACTGTTTGCTTCATAAATTTGTAAAGCAGACTTTAATGTCAGCGCTTTTACCTGCCATGAACCTTGACCGCTGCCGAGGATGAGTAGCTGGCACCTTTGTGGTCTTTCACAATTGTCCACGAGGTTCTCCAGATACCTTAAGGGTAACCAGAGATCTGCTTTTCCCTGGACATGTCCACCAGCCATTTTCAAATCATTTTGAAATTACCTGAGTAGTCTGCATGCATTCTTCCATTTGGTTGTGTGTCTTTGACTGTAGTGAATATATACGGTAAATGTCTGATCTGCATGTCAGTCATTACACAGAACCAGTGACTTTCGTTACCTTTATGTCTTTCACTCTTTATTGTTTCTCATCTCAACAGTTCTGTTGTTTCAATAAACATTTTTTAATTTTTTAATTCAAGATGTTTTTTTCCCCAGGGTACAAACAATTTTAATTAATTTTCAAAAGACATCTCTTAGAAATAGGTTGTGGCAAAACATGCTAGGAGGACCGCAACGTCCTTTATAGTTTCAGAGCAATTAAAATTTATAGATTCATTAGGCAATGAGACTTTTGACGATGGCATCGGGGCTTTGTTACCACGGTCCCCGATTTTCAATGGAAAATGGAGTGTCGCAGAGATGCGGATAGCTGCCCACTTTGACTGATGTGTGGAGCAATCACAAAGGACAGATCATCTTCCATTGGTGACTACATGTTAAAGCAACCAAAACATTGCTGGATTGCGCCCCAGTTGCTAGGCGCCATTAGTATGCATGCAGACGTCTTCTGCCCCAGGCTGAAGCATTGTATAATCAATAAACTGGCATGGCTTTGACTCATCTGTTAATTTCTCTACACAAGTATCATTTTATGCATGTTATTCACAACAAATACTGTAGATTTATTTATTCGAACCCACTTTTTTGTTTGTTTGCGTGTTTGTTTGTTCTCACATCCATATCTATTTCATTGCAATTAGACATTGATCTACAAGAACTGAGATTTCTATTGTAATTTTGCCCCACTTTGACAGCCAAAGACATTCCCACAATGCTCGTTTTTTTATGTTCATTTCTGAAACAGCTTTGTTTGATTGCTGTGTTCTTGGCAACGATGCACTTACATTTGAATTGTAAGCTAATGTTCTATCCCCCTTGTGTCTGTCGGTATATTTGTGGGTTTGTGCTTTGGTGTCTGTGCAGGAAAAGGGAGCAGTTTCTGAGAAAGTCAAAGAAAAACACAACACGAGGCAGCTAAGTTACACTGAAAATTCAAATCCATGATATCAGAATATTATGCAGAGCTGACATTTTTACCTAATTCAATGCCTGTAGGAATAAATTAGACTCAGCAAATGATCAATTTTCTTGGACGGGACGGTGTTGCATTATTTTACGTTGCATGACAAGCTAATGATCATTAATACGTCCACGTAAGCTTGATGGCGAAAAGACTAACCACGCGAAGGATCAACAAATGTCATTGATTGTGCCTGAGTGAGATGTGTAAATTTCAATTATAGTGTAAGTTGTTGGAAGTAAGACTGTTTTTACAACGGGTAACAGTGGGGTTTATTTCATAACCGGGCACCGTGAGGTTTCTCGGCCACCCGGAAAGATGTCCTATACGCTGACCAAAGCATGAACTCTCGTTACAGTCATATCATCCTTTCTCTTTTCAACCAAAAGATAAAGCAAAAGAAACAAAAATAAAGCTTTTGATGAACAACACATTTTTGAGGGTAGTATGTGGGACAAACACAACAGTTAGTGTGTCCTTGTTTTCTCTGTATTCCTTTTTCCATGGGACAAAATGATAAAGGTATGTTCCTTATCTGTTAAAAGTGTCAAAGCAGTACCACCCTGGTTAGAAGTCATTTTACCCCTAAAAGTAGATGTCAGACTGTACCCGTACAACGTTATTTTGGGATTGGTCAGCCATTGTTGACTGTTTAGACTGAGCCATTTAAATAATTTAACATTATAACATTAATGGCCATAAAAATGAACAAAAGGAATGCCATTTTGTAAGTAATTAAACAACATGCTCTCTGCTGCTACATTTTTATTTTCTATTTGTTTTAAATATTTATAAGCTGTTTTATTCTTTGTTTTGAAATGCTTTTAATCGTGTAAAGCACATTGAGTTACCTTGTGTATGAAATGCGCTATATAAGTAAAAACTTTTGCTTTGCTTTAGATTGAGTCATTTACTTACTTAACGTATTTTGTCACCCATTAAAAAAACATCTCGGGGGGGGATGGGAACCTGATCTGAATTCCTTCGCGAGTGTCACCGAGCTGCTGTTTACTTCTGTTGACTCTGCAGGCGTAATGTCATAGGAAAAAGCTTATTTGATACGGTGAAACGCATGCTTCATAAATGTATGTTGCTTCAAAACAAACCCAGCATGTTTCAAAGGCTGCAAATTGACGGTATGCATGTTTGTTTCTTGTCTCCATAGCTCACGATAGAGCATTTGATATGAATATTTCCATTTGTGACTCTCTCTCTTTAGACCCATCACTCACTTTCCCAGAAAGCATTGCTCCCTGTGGGATTTTCACGGGTCCATTCTAGTGTCTGTAATGTGTGTTCAAGTGTACATAGGAGATGTTCTTGCTCTTCATGGATGAAATATGACACGCTTGGATTAAAAATCCCGCCGACCAAGCCCAAACTCATACTTTTTATTATATTGACATTCTTTTCTATAATATTTCCCATCCACTATGTACTGTACCCACACCTCGAGCCGGTTAATAAAATTGCGCCGCACTCTATTATCAGTCTCTGGCACGGACCTAGTCCTCACTTTTGTTCCGTGCAATCACGATGCTTTAAAGCTGAAGTGCAGGACTTTGCCTTCTCAAGTGATTGTGGTCTTGAGCCTATCATTTCTCGAGAATCTCTGATTGTACTGACATGCTAGAATTTGGTAGGAAACCATACATGAAATCAAACACTTATTTTCTACAGGAGAATGACTTTTTTTTCCCAGCTAAATGAGCAATGTTTGTTTATTGTATGAAATACTATTCTGATTATTTTTTGTATAACAGACATACTGACGCAACATGATGTAAGAGAATTATTAATTGTGTCCCATAAGGACACATTGGATCTTTTAGTCATTTATCCACCAGAGATTTACTGGTGGTAGCTAGTGGTCTAAACAACACTAATCAGCTTTACTTTTTGTTAATTTAAACAATAATTAATTAAGGAAATGTCCAATTCTCATTCCTAATTGCACTTCATGATAAAATACCGATGATATTAATACTTTTTGGACTTATACAACTGTGCATTTATATGCTGTGCAGGCTGGCTATGTATGATGATAATGTAAGCATCGTTTCAGCAAATGGAAATTGAAAGTTCCTCATGAAATGTAAATGAATGTTAAGAAGACTGTTGTGGAGCTGATCTTGCTTTTCTCACATGATTTCACTTTTGTTTCTTTTGCAGGAAAAAACCCCCGCAATAATTCGAAATGGATAAGTGTCGAAAAAAGTAACCATCCACCTGGCCTAAACTGCACAATTGGCTTTTTTGATTGAGTTTTGCACTGCGGGTTGAAATCTTAATGACACTATTACCTTGACCAAAAGTGGGAAAAATATTCTTTATATACTTTGATTCTGCAATAATTACAATGACTTAGTGTATTAAAGGTCAGGTCAGTTGCGCCGATGAGTGCCATTAATCAAAGACGTAAAAGTAGAGTATTCATTTGCATGAATTTTGTCTCCCGCGTGGCTTTTTCATTTGTGCTCTACAGTAACTAGGCTCGCTTGAAATATACTGATGAGTCTGTATTTACAGCGTGTATAATACTGAGCATACTGCCAATGCACCTTGCAACTTACTCTTGTGAGCATTCAGTCATCTCTCATTGGCAAGAATGTGGGAACATGTCCTAGTCAAATAATGCTACTAATTTCTTTGACAATGGTATAGACTCAAACAGCTTAAAGCCTGTTTTTGTTCCCCTATTTGAAAAATATTTCCATCAAAGTAAGGAGGTGTTTATACTGCCATGGAGAGTAAGGGTCACGTTGCATATTCAGATCACAATAAACCACTTTGTAGAACTTGCCTAGGGTAATTTAGTGATGATAAAGTTGCTATTTCAAGTGTTGCTTTTGGTCTTGCATTAGCCAGAGCTCTTGCGCCAAAAAAGAAAAAGAAAAACAAAGCTGCAGATAGCATTTCCTCACCTCCGAAGCAGCACTCATTGGCCACCGTTTTCACTCGTCTCGTGTGCAGCTGGCCGAAATTGATGCTCATTAAAGGGTCAACATGCAGTCAAACCACCGAGTCCAAATCGCCTGCAAGCTCTTTCGCAGAGCTTTAAAGCAGAATATCCCTGAGGCACTCCAAACATGACAAGCCATACGAGAGACTGCAAAAGGGCATAAAAGCGATGATGAAGACCTGCACACAGCTGGTAATTGCACTGATTCAAAAATGTTCATTTTCAAACAAAGATTTTTGAACAAGCTAGCCATGCTCCTACATATTAGTGAGACTTTATTTTGTGTGCTATTGTCTACATGATGGCCTGCAGTCACAGAATGATATTTTGGATCCATTTCGACAGATAAGATCCATTCATTTTCTGAGCCACATCTCCTCACAAGGGTCATGGGCACGCTGGAGCCTATCCCAGCTATCGTCGGGCAGGAGGCGGGGTACACCCTGAACTGGTTGCCAGCCAATCGCAGGGCACATACAAACAAACAACCATTCGCACTCACATTCACACCTACGGGCAATTTAGAGTTGTCAATTAACCTACCATGTATGTTTTGGTTTTTTTGGGATGTGGGAGGAAACCGTAGTGCCTGGAGAAAAGCCACGCAGGCACGGGGAGAAGATGCAAACTCCACACAGGCGGGGCCGGGGATTGAACCCCGGTCCTCAGAACTGTGAGGCGGACGCTCTAACCAGTCAATGAAGATTTTCAGCCAGGCTGGCAACCTTTTGTGTTGAGAGAACAAAAATATTGTTTAAATATTTTGTGAGGGGAAAGGCCCACTTGGAATCTACCTCTAAAATTTGAACCATACATTAATGCCACATCTCTTGCATACTCTGTACAACGTTTTACTCACCAACTATTATTTTTTACATTTATTCCAGGTATGTATTTGTTTTGTATCCATCACATTAAATGAGCAAGGCATTCAATCTTAGAAGTGCACTGAAGTTAGTGCCAAGCCCGATGTGCTATTGTGATCCTCCACTATTTGAATAATAATAATAATAATCCGCTGCGTGACTGCCCTTGGGTTACACACAGCAGACAGTCCTCTTCTTTCCACGTTAATCAACTGGCTCCTTGTACTTTATGGCCTTGTGCCACATGTATTTTGTCAGCCTTTGAAGATTCAACGTTTTACAATTTTTTATTTTGTCGTTCCAAACTATTACACCAGCAGGTACGTAGCCGAACGGAAATGTCATCACATTTGATTAAAGAAGCTCCAGTCACCTCGTGACTTGCCAGTCGGTCCTCGTCTTTCAAGTCAACCACCTGGCTGCTTTGACGTTGTTCTATACACTTATATTTTGTTCCATTTCCATTCATTTAACAGCCAATCAGCTCCTTGACTGTGCGTGTGCGTTTTGTCCGACAGCGATCCTCTTTCTGTGTCAACCAACTGGCCCGTCACCTGACCTTTATTTATTATTATTTCTTTGCAATTTTGACGAAAACACGTCAAAGACATGTTATTAAGACATTGTTTTAAAATGTTCACTAAATCTCTCCTTAAATATACAACATATATTCAAAAACGATTAATTTATCATCCAAATGCGCTGAATAAAATGATGTGAGTGCCACAAACTTTAAAATATGACATTTTTTTCAAGGGATTAATTTCTAGTGGAGACAGTTTTTCCCCTCTGTGGATGTCAGGTGATCGACAGTCAGCACAGTAGAGGTGTGAAATGCTATGAATAAATTCAGCTGCCAATTACACAACAATGACACAGCAGCTCTATGAAATCTAATTAACTTCACTGTTTATTGAGATGGATTACCAAACGAATGCAATTTTCGAGTCTATGATAGTATGAATTTAATTACATTTGCTTTCTTTCAAAACAAAACAAGCCCAAATATCGTGACTGCACAGATCGTTTGTACGGGCCAGTAGAGGGGGAACTATTGAGCAGTCAAATTTGCTGCGTTTTACTAATATATCTGGAAAGGTTCCATCGCTGGATAGGAATCATAAGAATAAAAAAAATAAGAGAGCTAAAATCAATAAATCTGGCAAAAAACTTCTGGATGAGAGGAGGCTGGCCCTTAAAGGTAGCAGGTAGATGCATGGGTTAAATGTAATGAGGTAAGAACCATCTGGTTTCATCAGTCATAATGACTGTTTTAAACAATATGACAAAAGCAAAATAATAACCCTTTAAGATAATTGTAACGTTCCTGCGAAAAAGTACTTAAAAACTAGCGACAAATCAATTGATTGATTGTTAATTTCCCCCAAATTGAATCCCAGACATTCAGTCAAATGTCAAAATGTCAAATCTTCATGAAAATAGCAAAGAACCAAAATCTGGAAAGGATGTCTTCATTCTACTCCTCAAGAAAGACAGTCAACAAGCTAACCTTGTCTTCTTTATGCTTTTACTTGTTGACCTGATTGGCCCCTCATATTTTGTACTCTTTTTTTCTTTCTGTCAGCTATTTTCTACAAGTAGTTGTAATAGTGAAACCAACCATCCGTTGTGCAAATTAATAAACTCTGCTTTAACAGAAGTAAGTAAAGAAGAAAGTGGTTTTAGATATATATCTGCCAGTGTTTCTGGTTCCAATTATACTTGTTTTACATGCAACAACAGGGAATTGGTACACTTTTTAAATGGAAAAAAAGAGTAAAAACTTAATCCCAGGTTTTTATTTACAGTACATTGTAAATAAAAGAGGGTGGGCAACAGATCTAACACAAACATCTTCAATAGATTGAACAAAGCGATTGCCAAGATGAAGGCTCTGGTAGAACAAGATCAACTCATTCAATATCACAACAGGACAATCACTCATTTGGGCCGCAATTAATCAGTGTAGAACCTTTTTAATCCCTCTTTAGTGGCTCAGGAAATAATGATGCACAGGCAAAATCCAGCAGGGTCGGTATGTCTCAATTAAGCCAAACATTTTTGTGCTTTGCTGGTCTGATGAGAGAAATCATATTTCATGCTATCCTTTTGTGGCAAGGAATTTGACTTAAGGCATGTTGGCGGTTCCTCTTCTTTCCGCCCTTAGAACATCACACGCTTCGGTGACCTTGGTGTCTGCCACACACGGCTGCTTTAGTTTAGTTTTTAATCTTTCCCTAATCTGTTTAATGTACAATTTCTGGCAAGGAAAATGATGAAAATATTTGGGCGGCAAATAGATTGCACAGTGCCCTTGACGTTCTGAAACACGAACCCTACAATGGTCCACGTCAAAAACAAGTTTCAGGAAAACAGACAGGCAGAAATATGTTTGAATTTAAATGTATGTGTATCAAAATACGGTATCTGACCGGCCTTTCCTCCAAGGACAAATGCCCCAAAACTGGCACAATTTTGGGGAAAGACATAAGGTTTACCTGCACAAATTAATCAAATTAGATATCATCTGTATTTCCTATTCATAGTCCTTTTGTTTGCGCCGAAGCTCTACAACTTAAGTCGCGGTTCAAACAACTTTTTTTTTTTTTTTTGCCAGGCCCTTCTAAGTAGTTACCTTGAAGAACAAATTGAGGTAAAGGTACTGTCATAGCGCTTAAATATGTGAGCCCAGGTTGAGGCTGCACTTGTCAAACAATATGACTTGTGTGATATTTTACAGCTGATCAAGTTATTTTGTTGGCATTTTGGACACACTATTGTGGCCTCATAATGAAAACATTGAGCCCCACACATTTTGAATTTTAATAGGCACCACCTGAATTTAGTCAACGAGCCGTAGGCATCCTACGCACAAACACACACACACACACACACACACACACACGCGCGCAACACGCGCATGCACACAAAACAAAAGCATTGCTTTTTTGGGGGTTTTAAAAGCTTATTAAACACAAATGAGGCAACTTCATTAACCGATTTGGTTAGAACACGCTTCCAATTACTCTAAATTGCTCACAAAATTCATAAATAAATACAATATACTAAATGAAAGTTGTGATATAGATCATCATCTGAAGAGAAACGTTTCTAGTGGAACGCAATTTATTGAGCAAAGCGCCTTTAATTAATTACAGAGTATTTAATCCCAAATTATTAAGGTTGGTTATTAACCTTTTGCACCTCCGTCAGTTATTAAAGTTTTATTTTGCTCGTGCTAGGCAAGTATAATGAAGCAGCAAGATTGACTTTGCCCACGTAGAAATCTAAGCCTGCAAGTTAGCTTAATTAGATCACTTTCTAGGTGTTAGGGAAACAATTTCTTTGTCAACAAACACAGTGTACATACGTACTCTGGACATGACATTGAACTTTGACATTTAGTAAATTGAAGAGCCTTACGTTAAAATTTAAGAACCTACCTTATGTGAAATGTGTGTCGAACATCACTTATCTATATAGCGTCCATGGTGTTCTAATAATAATCATAATGACAATATAATCAGAAAATTGTGACTTCGAAATTCTGCAAGATTAAGAATGGCTTGCTCGCAGACAAATTTTCAGAAATAGGACGATCACAAAAGCCACTGCCCCCACAACCGACCCCCAGGAAAGCGCAAATGGATACATACAAATCATTACAAAGTCGATTTTCCATACTATATCCCCTTTAGAGTATACACTTGTTCTCAAGTATTTAATTTCTGAAGGTTAAAGTATTAACGGCACAAGAGGGTGTCAAACAAAAACGTTTTGTCACAAAAGCCGCCAACCCCCTTAGAAAATGTACAGGGTCGATCTGTTGCCTTCAAGACATCTTTACCTGGAAAGATGAGAATATAAACACTTGACACAATTTAAAATTCTCACAAAAGTGACTCGTGAACAGCAACATGTCCCTTTTTAACCTTGTTGTACCACAAGTGAAACCCTTGTTAATAGCAACAATTCAATTTGATGACAAGCGACGACTGGAGTCTTACTACTTTCCATGTGAGTCTGCTTAATTCACACAAATAGTCTCTTCTTTCCCCACATTGACTTTTTCTCTTAACACCCCCCGTTGAGGCTCCGACTTCTTCTGGAATTAGTGTCACACACAAAAAAAAAAACCTCTGCAGCTTGCTGAATTGACATCTTTATGAGGAATGCTGACACATGACCGTCGTTTTGAACGCAAAAAGGTCGTGCGACTTCAGAGCACGTTTTCTCAAAGTTTTGAACTTCGACCGCCTCAGGGGCTTTGAACGTTAAAAAGTTATGCTTTGCTTTGATATTCTTTGTTAGCGCTCCACCAGACACAATTTTCAAAGTGCACACTTTTTTTTTTTTTTTTTTGCAATGTTCCATCTTCTGAAACAGATTGTCCTTGCCCCTTATCAGTGTTCACGCCGCCAAGCAGTTGTTATTTCTCACTTGTAGTGCTTTCATGTTTGACACCTCGCTCATCTGTATCAAAATGTGGGGCCATTTAGTGTAACTGCCTCATAGTGTTCCTAAGTTCCACAACAGATTTTCACACTTTTTGGGCTATTTGCTTTTCTTCTTGGATATTTCTTCATCTCACTAATTGTCATCGGTCCCTTAACAACACACCTAATTAAACCTTTTTGCTTATCTTTCCCTCCCTTTTTTGTTCATGCCTCATCATTTAGTTTCACTTTTCTATGCACGCATCCTCCCTCCCTCCCTCTGTGGCTGCTTCAAAGTTTAACCAGAATCGCATCCTGGTTTGGGGAAGGTTATGTTTTTGTCGCTGTGGCGGTAATACCTGCTGCAGACTAATTATAAAGCGCTTGCTCGATGCCTTAGCACAGAGGGCGAGGTTTCTAGAATTCATGGGGTTATGAACAAATTGGTTCCGGAGGAACACGGAGGACAGGAAGCAGCCTTTGATAAATGAACCAATGAAAGACCAGAAATTGAGAATATGACGCAGGATGTGTGACTGACTGACATCCGTAACTCTTAATCAAGTTTTATTCAAAATGGTATGACATGTGGAAGAACTGTCATTAACAGAAGCACCTCAGACTGCTTCTCTCAGAAAAGCAATGTGTTTGCAAAGTCATCTGTCGATTTGATTCTAGATTTTTTTTTTTTGTCATGATCACGTGTTTTTGTGGTTTGATTAGATTTAGTTTTGTTTCATGTTATGTCTTGTTTTCTTGTGCCCCGCTTGTGCTATTAAGTGTTTGTTTTCCACCTGTTCTCGTGATCTTGTGTCAACCAATCAGCTCCCTCCAGTCACTCGTGTCTTGTCCAGATGTTCCTCGTTGTCTCATCAGTTGGCTTGTATTTAGTTTCCCTCATTTCTTTCAGGTTGATCGAAGACTCTAAATTGCCCGTAGTTGTGAATGTGACTGCGACAGCACATGGTTATTTGTTTCTAAATGTACCCTGCGATTGGCTGGTGACCGGTTCAGGGTGTACCCCGCCTCCCACCCGAAGATAGCTGGGATAGGCTCCAGCAGCCTGCGACCCTCGTGAGGAGAAGCGGCTCAGAAAATGGATGGATGGATTTGAAGTTCAATTCTTAAGTGAAATTTTCATACCATTTTCATGCTTTTACTTGAATCATTTAGTAAGGCTTTTTTTGTAATTTCTCACTTGTCTATGTTTGTTACCTCTTCTGTTTTGAAGTTTAAAAACAAAATGATGCTTGCAGGCAACATTTGCAATGACTGCTAGTGATTTCATGTGTGTAATTGGTAAAATTATGAGCTTGATGAGCTTTTTAAGCGCTGTTGCTCCAAACACCTCCCTCATAGATTGTCATCTGATCACGATATTTTGGAATGGAAGATTTTATGCTCAGTTTAATACTGCTCTGAAGTCAGAAATAACCCACTTCCCCACTATACTACATTGAACTCAAAATGCTTGCAGTAAAAAAAAAAAGGGCTGCCATAAAGAGAGTTTTAGCTTCAATCATGAAGAATGTCGCCAGTCCTTGCAACTGTCAATTTTTTTTCATTTTTTTCCCTCCAGTTTGAGAAATTATTTCATGCAAAAGGTCATAGCATCGTATCTTGTACATGAATTTCTGCAATATCCAGTGTAACAAATACATGCATACACATATACTGCAGTTGATATACTTACTAATTTTGTACTGTTATTTAGTGCAACTTTGTGGGCAGCACCATCATGAGACTAATGCATCTGGGTGAAGTTTACGTGCCTGTGAGTAAGAACTCTGACTCTTGTGTGGCATTCCATCGCACTTTTCCTTGTCAAAGGTCTGAAATTGCTACTTCCCCGTTATAGTATTTCCAGTGCGGCATTATTCTTTCATCTGACATCATTCGCAATAAAGCCCACTTCCTGCTCTGAGCAGCGACTTATTTGTGGCAACCCACTAGGGCTTATGGCTACGCAAATTCAGCAGCAATTTACGCTTTCTCCGCATTGCACCTGATCAAGGGAGAGGGGGGCAAAATCTCCACACATGCACGTTTCCAATCTCCTAATCCTCCCTCGGCTCCCTGCTTTCATCCGTGCCTTTCCCCTCGCTCTCCCTAGCAGGATGAGGTGTCATTCACAGCACAATCAGCAAAGGATGCCAATACAAAGCAGAGCTGAATCACATACAGTACACATGAAAATACACAAACAATCAAAAAAGCTGTTTCGCGTTGATGAGCCAGTCGGGAGCAGCACTTGGGACGCTCATGCAGACAAAGACGCGCATGCTGATTTTGACCTCTGGTAAGGATACTGAGGAATGCCAGTGAAGAGAGTTCTGAAATACTTTGTGCTGCCCCTGCAGACCTTTTTATTTTAATTTTTGAAGCCGCTACTTTAATTTGTGTGTAAATTAGTCCAACACTTGCATGAGTGCACAAATTCTCTTTATGAATGTTCATGTTACTGTTGTTGTCCACTGGGAAAATATTCTGTTGTATTTTGTCCAGATGAGATTCAAAGATGGCAAGCAAATCACAGCCTCGCCTGCAAATAAATACAGTAGACACTGAAGCAACCAATGTGATCTCCCAGTCTCTCTGATTTACATTGAAAAATCGGAATTTTTAACAAGAAAGGTTATTCTTTTTTGTCGTGTACGCAGTAAACCTGGCGACGTTGTCACCAGAACGCTATGAGACCGGTGCTGAGGCCACCTCATTGAGCGCTAATGATGATTTCATTTGGATTCAAGTATATTTTTGAAGAAATGGGGAAAAAGACAAAATCTATGACATCTACCTTCATATGAAACCACAGATGCAGGTAAGCTAACATGGTTAGCGTCACACTTTAGCTCACCGATAGCTGGTCAAAAAGCAACTAAACTTCAAGTCAGTTATGCATTTAATTCAGAAGACAAATTCATTGACAATATGGAAACTGGGTGCACAAAAGTCCATGCCTCTCATTCACCCATTCACACACATTAATATATTTGGGAAACAGACTGGCATCAAAAACAACATTTTAAAATCTGATGAATAAATATGTTTACTTTCATATACAGTTAGATACATTGGTAGCTTAGTTAGATACATTGGTAGCTGTAAACACATGCAACAATGAGAAAAAATGGCCAACTGGTTAGCGCGTCTGCCTCACAGTTTTGAGGACCGGGGTTCAATCCCCGGCCCCGCCTCTGTGGAGTTTGCATGTTCTCCCTGTGACTGCGTGGGTTTTCTCCGGGCACTCCGGTTTCCTCCCACATTCCCCCAAAACATGCATGGTAGGTTCATTGACATCTCTAAATTGCCCGTAGGTGTGAATGTGAATGTGAATGGTTGTTTGTTTGTATGTGCCCTGGGATTGGCTGGCAACCGGTTCAGGGTGTACCCCGCCTCCTGCCCGGTGATAGCTGGGATAGGCTCCAGCATGCCCGCGACCCTAGTGAGGAGAAGCGGCTCAGAAAATGGATGGATGGATTCTGTAAGTTCTTGTGTATAATACACTTTTTTTTTTTTGCAAAAGAAATTCATTAAAAATTGAGGGTGTCCATTATATATAGCTACAAGGAAAATGAAACCATTTTGTCACATTGTATAGATTTATGCCAAATATGATATGTTATTCGAAGTCTAGCATTAGAAATTCATATACAATAACAATTTTCGCTGCTCACCAAGAATCAGCGGTCTCGGGGTGATGCCATTTTGAGATCTGTTTTCACATATTTTCCTGGTCATCTGATATATTCTGCTACTTTTCATCGCAACGTAGTCTCCATTTGGCCACCTTTGAAGGTTTTGGTCAGGAAACCAGCTCCTGCCGCTAGCTCGTCCCACCAGCCTCTCGCAGCACAACAAAATAATGGCAAAAAAAAAACAACAACCCCCAATAGGGGACTTGACTCTCCAATGCTGTGGACTCCTAGGGGAGCCCTCGTGTGTAACTACCCTACCGGAGTTCTACCGCACGTTTCCTCAGCCACTGAACCCAGCTCTGTGGGCTCCTAAGGGCGAAAACAATGGCTGCACTCACTTCTTCGCCGGGTTGCAGCGGCTGTGCTTTTCTCACTACCAATTTCTTTGCAAAACCTAATAAAATACAAATTACGATGTAGATAATACTTCATTTTTTAGCATGGATACCAGCAACTTGGGGGGTGTGGGTGGGGTGGGGATGGGCGTATTATACATAGGTACAAAGAAAAATCACCTGCGAAAGGGCGATAGTGGAGGTGCGTATCATACTCGAGTGCATATTATACTCGTGACATTATGGTGGTAAGTATATATAAATATATTCCATACTGTTAAGTTGCTCATTAAATTATTAGAGGTGTAAGTGTACTTTTTTGTGTCATGATCAAAGAAAAAAAATTGTATTATCACTATCACATCTATGTTGTGACAGACTTACTTGACTTAGGACTTGTTTAAATCGAGTAATGGCTTGACTAGCTTGAAATTTGGGAGTGACTCAACTTGACTCGCTTGATGATTTTTTTTTTGTTCCCCAGTAACTTGGTACTTGCTTGAAACGTGAAGGTTACGACTTGAGACTTAGTGTCCTTGCGACTTCCACAGACTGTAAGAGACTTATTCTCCACCTCTTCATCTTGGATGTTAGAATAGCTTGCTTACATTTAAGCTGTAATTGCAGCTGGTTTCATAAAGTAGCCTGACAGCCACAATAAACTGACTTGAAATTTAGTGAACATTAAGTGGATTTTTTTTTCTACTCTGTTTTCATCACATTGGAATGGCCTCAAACATATCTGATGCTACAATAAATTCAGCAGTTATTGGTTAACAAGCCTGTCATGACCTCACAAATGTACCTTCAAGCTTTCAAGTATCTCGCACAAGTGTAGCAGTGACTAAGAGCATCTCCGCAACATCCGCTCATATTTGTTTATCCATGTGACTCATGAACATAATTAAGCTTAGCTGTGCATTGAAAAGTGCCATAAACTCACACAGATGTCGACACCATGTTTCATGGCTCATCAAAAATCAATATGTAAGTTGAGCAAATGCTCAGCTCTTGTTCCAAGTGAAAATAATCACAATGGCAACAACATAAGGCACACCTACAAAATCTAATGAGATCTTTGATTGCCATCGCATATAAGCCACTTTTGAATGTAACTTTTAAAGAAAATATCCCTATACTCTTATTTTAATAACAATTTGAAGAGTCAATGTACAAAGTTTGTGAAATGACCACATGATAGTGGGTCTGACAACAAAACTGCTCATCACTGCGCATGGTTGGTTTCTCTATTATCATCTCAACATTGTATGTAAATCCTTTCCAATCTCACTTTGGAGATAAATATCGATCCATTTTAATATAGCTGCAGATATCTTTGCAGGTTTCAAAATCCTTTTGTTTTATTTTTCCCGTGCAGCTACGCATTCAGTCGTCCGGTGCACCTGTTTTAACAAAACATGGCATTATGAGAGCAAAAGTAGGAAATCAGAGGTGAAGGAGGTTCAGATGATTACGACATAAGATTGTTGTCCAAATCCCCTAAGTCTAAACTGCAATTTATATATATTTTTTATAATACTGAAAATCCCTCGTTCTCATTTTTATTGTACTAAGTTACAAGAAAAGCTCAAGTGGCCTGGACTTTTATCTGACCTATATTGTGTTTTGTTGGAGGACTTGTTTAAAGTCTGACTGACGTCGCCTCCGAAGGGGACAGCTCATGTACATACACACTCTTATACACTCGCTCAGTCAAACTGCTCAGGGCCATCGTTGGCTTTGACTGATGCGTCGGCTGCGTTGCGCTGACACCTCTTCGACACGGTATCCTTTTCGGACGCGCTTCACTGTCTCTCAACCACTTTGAGCGTGAGGCCGTATTTCAACACATGTGCGTCCGCGGGCATATGCTTTCAGCACGTTTGGCCGGCATCATTACTACGCTCTCCTTGTTTCACTTTTGAATCGCTGTTTGCACATCTAATCTGAGCCAAGCTGTGGTTCTGGCCCTTTGTGTTTGTGAGCGGGCGCGAGAGCTCTGTGCACAGTGCGTCTCTGTTGTTGTTTGCTGTTGTTCTCAGACTAGATCAGGGGAAAGGCAATGTTAGTGTAGCCCAATGCATGGACGGTGTTTAAAAAATGCAGGTATACTGGCGACTGGGAATAGAGGGCTGGCGCGGCTCGGAAGAGCAGAGACAGGTCGAGGTGACAAAAAGGAGTTGCATTTGAGAATTCCCCCTTCTCAGTCTTGGGATTTTTTTCCCTTTCGATTAAGGTAACATTATTCGTGTGTGGAAAATATAATTTTGTATTTGGAAAGCATACACACACACTACCGGTCAAAAATTTAGAGCAACACAATTTTTTATAAATTGAAATTTATGCAGTTCAAATTCAAATTTTACTCTGAAATGTAAGAATAGAAAAAAAATAAACTATTAAAGTTGCAAAAGAAATCATGGGATCTATCTACAAACAAAAATGAAAGTAGCCACCGGGGGCAGATAGAATAGCTGAACACACTTGTGGCATTATCTCTCAAAAAAAAAAAATAATTGGCATGTTCTAAAACTTTTGACTAGCGGCATTACCAGTTTTTTTTTTTTTTAACTGAAATTCAAGTACATGATTAAAAAGTACATTTAAAATCATTTACAAAGAAGTAGCAAAAAAATAAAAGAAATAAAAGACCGCTTACTAAAAAAGAAATCATAGTGCTATTTAAAAGATTCCTGTATAAAAATGATTTTAAAGTACATTACAAAAGCTCAATTGTAAGCATTATAAAAAAACCTGTATTTTAAAACATTCCCACTTGGGGCTGACTGAGAAGTGTTTCTAATATTTTTTCTCATTCCAACATTAACCAAAATATGATTTCTTGTTTTTCAGTGCAAACTACACTACATTAAACAGAGCATTATTATCGTAAAGCCAACATTTTTAGATACAGCTCTATTGAGTGTTATGAGATTGTGCAAGTGTACCTAAAGTTGTGGCCAGCGTTGTTGTTTGCTGTTGTTCTCAGACGAGATCAAGAGGAAGGTAAATGTTACTGTGGCCCCATGTACATGTTTTAAATGCAAATGCGCTGCCGTGTGATGATGAGGACAGGGGATGGAGGACAGCCAGCGCAGAGAAGGGCATCGACAGGTCGAGGCAACAAAGAGGGAATACCAATTTGGGTGTGGAGGAGGTGAGTTGAACATACAGAATGGGAGATGACGCGCTGATGGGGGAGTTTGGTCACAGATGATGAGACAAGAGGTCATAAAAGAAGAGAAAAGTGGCTATTTTAGAGAGAAGGGACTGGTGGAAAATGGATGCTGAAAGAGAGTAATGGAAAGGCCCACTGTGTGGAACTAAAGTGGAGGACCGAGCTGTGACTGAAGCCTCATCGATTACTTTGCGGTGTCACCAGGTGTGAACATTAGCCAGTGCTTTTGAGTGTGTGATATTGCGCCTTGTCGTGTATTCAAGCTCCGATAACATATGGAACACAAGTCAATGAGGCCAGAGCCCACAATGTTTGTATGCACCCACAATACAGTAGCTGTACACTTTCTATATAACTAAGTGGTACATTATATGTAATAGTCGTCATTTTACCTTAAAATAATAGATGCAATGTTATATTGATAATGCACTTGCTTTTAATAAGGAAAATATCATGTATTGTTGCTATGGTGATTCTATATCACCTGCTTTAGTCCTACATCATTTTAGTGGATCAACCAGGCCACTTCTCATGTTGTCAAATAAAAGCAAGGGGGGGAGGAAACATTCATTGTAATTTTCCCCTCTCATCTTCCAAACAACTGGAGCTCCTTAATTCAAAAAATCTTCTGTGCTGCGTATGTTTCTACTTGACATTGAACATTCATCCAATTTTCACAAAAGCAAATATCTCTCAGCATTGGAAATCAGGGGAGCCACAGTTACAATTTTTTGGATGCCAAATGCAGAGAGACTTTTTGGAGCCGCTCCATAAACAGCAGATGGAAAGCTAACTTTTTCATCAAATGTGTTCTTTCTCTTTTTAGTTTTTTTTAACATAACCATGAAATAAGGGGAGGAATGTGGCGAACTTGAGCCCTAAAATCGGCGACTGATGACTCTATGGCTCTAAATACTAGATTATCTAATCAATGAAATATACATCTAAATGTATTTTATGTTGAGTGTCTTCCTCCATGATTCAATAAAGGCTTAAGGTGATGCGTGTGTATGATTGCGCCTCAGTGGCATTAGCACGCAGCTATAACAAATGGCACCATGTTACTCCTCCGACACACTCACATTGGCCACCCACACGTTCTGTGATGTTATTGTCGGCCATCCCCTGAGTGAAGCAATGACTCCTAACAGGCTTTCTGTTGTCAGCTTTTCCAAGGGAAGGAAAAAAAAAAAAAAAAGCTGTGTTTCTTCGCCGATGCACGACCCACGCATAGCTGACACTCTTCGCTGGGTGGCCACCCATTTTGACTGTAAAAGTATACACATTCCCTCAATCTTTTCTCCATTTGTGTACTGTATGCATGAGAAATGAAAGGGATATATTGTTCCTCGCAGTGAATGAGCTCATGTAAGGACCAATGACAGCTTGGAAATGAGGCACTTAATGCCAGCCTACACATAACGTTTGTCAATGCGGCCAATACATATGGCATATACATGTGTAGAAACAGTGGTGGGATTAGAGACACACACCAACACTGTGTAAACATTAGCGTATTTCTAGAAACACCTCTTATGTGACTAAAGTGAGAGCTCTTGTGTTATTGTGTGTCAGTGAGCACAACTCACTTCAAAACAAACAGCAGTTTGGAGAACAATTCTTTAAAAAAAAAAAAGGCTTCAAGCTGTTTGCTGCCACTCCCACTTAAAGGCTACTGTCAAAGTACACAAAAAACAGAGAATTCCAACCAAAATTTCCTTGAACCTTTTTTGCCCCTACAAATATGTTGCGTTTCAGGTAAAACTACAAATCAAATTGGAAGTTACTTATTTTCATTGGACAGCAATTTGAATTTCATCCGTGTGTTGTTCTGCCTTGTTACACAATGTCAACACAGCAATTTGTTAAATGCTGCCCATCACTTAAGATTAAACCATCAGTTTTAATCATTTTATCAATCTGCTGCGCAAGACATATTATATTACATCATTTGAGATGTGAAAATATGGTCAAATTGAAATTGCTAAAACCGTCCCTTAAGTAAACGCACCGAACCAACACGATGAAAACCCTAAGATTTATATTAAAATAAACATAATGAGTCAAGCATTGAAATTACTTTTCTTCCTGGCTCTCTGTGAATTTAAATGGTGCATAAGCATTATTAAGCAGCAATTAAAACAGATGTTTCTGAAAAGTACGCCCATCTGCTTTGTCTCATTTCAACACATACTCACATGTACACGATGGGACTCGCACAATGCCAGGCATCAGAAGATAATACCAATCAGGATATTGATCGGACTTTAAGAGAAATGTTCTAAATGAAGGCAAATGTGGCCCCGTCTGCAGGGATATTCAGTCTACATATTAAGTCTATATGCGTGGCTTTAAACGAGCAATTCGATTAATTGTACACCCTCTTGCACGCAATGCTTTGCCATATTGCCTTAATCTCTATTCTCACTATCCCAGAACCAAATTTCCCGGGTTGCTTCAAATTTCCTTCACGGAATCTATCTAAACTTTTGATAGAAGAGAAGTATTTAATTCTCTGTGATGGTTTACGGTCTGTGCTTTCATAACAGCCCATTTCCAGTGAGAGCACTGCAGTCGGGAGTGGAGGGTCTATTTTAAGTGAAGGCAGATAGCTATATGGCACTGTGGCTATATTTAATAAAGCCTCTCGAACACTGCACCAGTCTCCCTCCCCGGGGCTATTTTCTGCTTCGACCGGCTATGAATGCTTGTGTTTAATGCAAAATGGCGGACAGAAGATGTCATTCAATTGCTGTCCTGCTTTAAATTACTGTCAATAAATGCAGGAAACAATTAGAGGTGCAGGAAGTGATGGAAGGTCATATGTCCTACTGGGTTGGACTACACCCCTTTGTGAATCTTTGCCCGTCGTCTTTCCAAGTCATTTGGGAAAATTCATATTCACGTATAAAATACTTGTTTGGCTTTTTTACATTACAACATTTTATACGTGCAAAATTGCCTGTGATACTGTTTGGCTTGGATGGAAGTCTACGAATGTCATTCCCGTCTGTTTCTTGAGCGCATGACTTTGGCCAAAGATTTCTTTCACTTGATTATATGACTCCGTGGCGCTCCCCCACTATACATTCTGTCAGTAAACAGATCCAACGGCAGTGTTCCACCCCGAGGCTCCATATAGCCACTGCATCATCTTGAGTTCAATACTTCGGAGTCAGCCAGATGACTCAGTTTGACATGTTTCTGCGCAGCAAACATCTCTGTATATGGTTTGCCTGTGGACCTGAACAGGATGGGTGTGACTGCGACCGTGTGCTGCATCACTTCGCTTACCTACAGTACAAGTGTGCACCACTCCACAACAGGAAATATCCATATGTCAGGTTGGGCCGTGCAGATGCCACTGTACCCGCTGAGCCCCTTAAAAGAGGGGGTGGAGTGTGTTTGTGATTTGTAGACGGAGAAGAGAGCGAGTTCAGGGGAAGGTACATCTGTCATCTTGTACCCCTGCTGAGTGGAGTGAGGCACTGGCGTTTTTTGGGGGGATGTCAGAGCATGTGTGTTTGTGGCGCTAATCAGCTATCAGAGCGTCAGCACAGGAAACAGAGTGAGCCGGGCAAACTTGGACAGAAGGATAGGTGGCGAGTACAAGGGGTGCATCTGTCAACCCTGTCGCTTTATGTGTGGGTGTTTGTATGCAACGCCAGAGTCTGTGTCATATTCCAAATGGTGGGAAGAGCAATTGAGGATTACGAAGAGATGAAGAAGCAGTTGGAGAATTGATAGTTTCTTGGACCTGCAGGCGAGTGAGGGTGGCAGATATGGAGGTCAGAGGGGAGCACGGCAGGTAGCGTGTACATCTGTCACCTTCTGCTTCTCCAGGCTACCAATACTCCGGAGGAACAGAAGGAGAGATAGAGGAGCTGGAGGCTTAAAGAACAGGGAGGGTGGGGTTGTTTCACGGGAGGAACTTCACAGGCTCATTAGTACACCTTTTTCCAAGCTGCATCCATATTGTTTCTAATAGTGAAAGGGCCAAAATACTGACAAGCAAACCTATGACTTAAGTACTGACTATCCATTCATCCATCCATCCATCCATTTTCTGTACCGTTTTATCCTCACAAGGGTCGCGGACGTGCTCGAGCTTATCCCAGCTAATGTCGGGCGAGAGGCGGGGTCCACCCAGAACTGGTCGCCAGCCAATCGCTGACTACATTTTTAAAAATCCTCAACAAATAAGATGGCGGATGTTTGAGGTAGCGGCGGTCAAAAGGTTGTTTAGGGATCGTGTCTGGATCAGAGTTCTGTCAATTGGTCTCGGTTGTGATCAAGCTTCTTCCGATTCATGGAAAAATTTACTCCAAGGTTCCTATTAATTCTGGAGTATTTCTGAGGTTGCTGAGGTCGTTTAGAGACTAAATCTATTTCAAGGTATAATTTACTGTACCATGAGAATCCTTATCATTTTTAATGATCAACATCACAAGCTGTGTGAGGGTAGCCAGGATTAAAAACTACACCAAAAATCAACTGCTTAAAAACACTAAAACTATTGTACTAATTGGCTTTTGCATTTTGGACTGTGTTTTTTATTTTTATTTATGAGCCGAAATATAATTGTTTTGGATAATTTATAAAAAAATAAATTTGAGTTTTAACTGTTACAGGGCAGAACATTTGTTGTCTATAGGTCATAATTGTTGACCAATTGTACTCACACTTATTTTCTGTATATGTCGAATAATACAAGATTTGTCAGAAAGGTTCCAGCACTGATGTCACAAAAGATTGTGAATGCGAATGGTTGTTTGTTTATATGTGACCTGCGATTGGCTGGCGACCAGTTCAGGGTGTACCCCGCCTCTCCCCCAAAGTCAGCTGGGATAGGCTCTAGCACGCCCGCTACCCTTGTGAGGATACGCGGTACGGAAAATGAATGAATGAATCAGTAAAGTGGCATGACTGGTTCTCGTCTTCTGCACAGACTCATCTTTTTACATGCATCCATTTTTTATAGCGCTTGTCTCCATTAGTGAGTGAGCTGCGGGGTAGACTCCGGACTGCATGTTTGCAAATCAATTGCAGGGCACATACAGAAAAATTACATTCACACCAATGGGCAGTTTAGAGTCTTCAATGAATGTAGCTTTTTGGAATGTTGGAGGAACACCCTGAGTACGAGGTGAAAAGCCAGGCAAGCACAGGGAGAACACGCAAACTCCACACATGAGGGCCTGAGCCCAGATTCAAACCCAGAATCTCTTGACTTTGAAGCAGACAGGTAACCACTATGCCTCCATTCTTCTTCTGTTTTTGACATTTTAGGGATAATTAACAACTAAAGAGGAATGTTGATTCTTGATGTTTGTGGTAGATGGTGTCAAAAGTCATTCCGAACCTTTTTGTCAGCGCGCTACGGTTCACAATTCTCGACCTGTCTCCAAACGTTTAGGACTCATTTTTCTGTATTAAGGAATATTCCAATTTATTCTAGATGATATACAACACAAGGGGACTGAGATAAATAGATAATAAAGGTCATAATGGTCCATCTTTTTTTGTCAGGGTGCTACTTATTGATTTGATTTACTGATCTTGTTTAAACTTTCGGTGAGAACCCAACCGATTTTGTATACTATAGGGCCACATCATGTTTGGGAGATGATAGGAAGTGTAAAATTGGTGCAAGCTTTTTTCTCTCTCTGTCTTTATTTATTACTAATTAGTAATTGCTAAACCGTTTTACAGTTCATTTTTCACCATGTTTTGTTTTCTTGATTTTTGGTCGTGCCACTGTTTGCAAAATGTCAGGCAAATCCATTCACATAAAACAAGAGAGCAAATGGGACAAGACGACAGGTAGCAACAGTGAGAGAGAGCTAGAGAGCGAGAGAAGACGAGCTCAACTAAGGTTGACATTGTCCCAGAAACTTATGAATAACATCCCAGTGTGTCAACTCTCTCAGTGTGTGCGAGCGCGAGTGTGTGTGTGTGTCTGTGTGTGTGTGTGTGTGTGCGTGTGACGAAGCAGAAGAAGTCATGGGCTTAGCCGTTGTCTGTCGTGCAGGGTCCTCGTCTCGGTTTGGTCCACTGGGGCTGCGAGCCAAATAGAATGACCCAGAAAGGCAGGACAACACAGCTGTCCGGACGTCAGAATATCAAGGCAATGACTCGGCTCACATCAGTCTGTGCACAGCTTGACTCTGTCTGCCTGAGTCATTTACGCAGCCGCCACGCTAAAGAGGACAGACAGGCATTTGTTTAACGGATTTAATTAGATGCCTTCTTTCTGAATGTCTATGTATACGCGTTACATTCCAGCATGTTTTTTTTTTTTTAACCAAACCTACTATATCTGACTCATGACAAAGAGAACTAGCAATTCGCCCAGAAATTGTGATATGCTGAGAGATGTTACCTCCCTGATGTGTGTAAAAAAATAAATGAATATTTTTTAGTGCATGGTTAGAGAGATAGATAGAGCGCTAGATAGATAGATAGATAGCTAGATAGATAGATAGATAGATAGATAGATAGATAGATAGATAGATAGATAGATAGATAGATAGATAGATAAATAGAAAGATACAAGTAGATAGACACTTTATTTTTCAAGTGATAGGGAAATTAGATAATTCTATCATGCAAATGTGACCCTTAGTGGTAATATGGAGATAATATCTAACAATATGTGCTGGGTAAAGTAATTATATTCATTGTTTTAATTATAGAGGCCGTTCAGGACACTTTGAAAACAAAACAATAAAAACAGCAATAATTAGCAGAAATGTAATGCCCCTCTTGGAAGCCGTCACCTTATCGTTTGGAGGGGTTTGTGTGTCCCAATGATCCTAGGACCTAAGTTGTCTGGGGCTTCATGCCCCTTGTAGGGTCACCCATGGCAAACAGGTCCTAGGTGAGGGACCAGAGAAAGCACAGCTCAAAGACTCCTATGATGAAAAATATAAGTGGATCAAGGTTTCCCAGACATGGGTCACTGGGGCCCCCCTCTGGAGCCAGGCCTGGAGGTGGGGCTCGAAGACGAGCGCCTGGTGGCCGGGCCTGCACCCATTGGGCCCAGCCGGGCACAACCCGAAAGGGCAACAGGGGTCCCCTTGCCATGGGCTCACCACCTGTGGGAGGGGCCATAGTGATCGGGTGCAGTGCGAGCTGGGCAGTGGCGAAGTGACGGACCTTGGCGATCCGATTTCCACCAACAGAAGCTGGCTCTAGAGACGTGGAATGCCACCTCTTTGGCAGGGAAGGAGCCCGAGCTGGTGTGTGAGGTCGAGAAGTTCCGACTAGGTGTGGGTATACTTATTGGTATACTTATTGCCCCCCGGTTCGGCGCCTGTATGTTGGGTTTCACCCCGGTGGACGAGAGCGTAGCCTCCCTCCGCCTTTGGGTGGGGGGACAGGTCCTGACTGTTGTTTGTGCCTATGCACCAAACAGCAGTTCAGAGTACCCACCCTTTTTGGAGTCCTTGGAGTAGGTGCTGGAGAGCACTCCCGCTGGGGACTCCATCGTTCAGCTGGGGGACTTCAATGCTCACATGGGCAATGACATTGAGAACTGGAAGGCCGTTTTTGGGAGGAACGGCCCACCCGATCATGGTTGGGGGAGGCAGGGGTTGAGGTCACCAAGGTGGTTAAAAAAGCTCCTCGGTGGCAAGGCCCCGGGGGTGGATGAGATTCGCCCGGAGTTCCTTAACGCTCTGGATGTTGTGGGGCTGTCCTGGTTGACACACCTCTGCAACATTGCGTGGACATCGGGGACAGTGCCTCTGGATTGGCAGACTGGGGTGGTGGTCCCCCTTTTTAAGAAGGGGGACCGGAGGATGTGTTCCAACTACAGGGGGATCACACTCCTCAGCCTCCCTGGTAAGGTCTATTCAGGGCTGCTGGAGAGGAGGGTCCGTCGGAAAGTCAAATCTCAGATTCAAGAGGAGCAGTGTGGTTTTCGTCCTGGCCGTGGAACAGTGGACCAACTCTACACCCTCGGCAGTGTCCTCGAGGGTGCATGGGAGTTCGTCCAACCAGTCTACATGTGTTTTGTGGACTTGGAGAAGGCGTTCAACCCTGTCTCTCGGGGGAGTCCTTTGGGAGGGTGCTTCGAGTATAGGGTACCAAACCCCCTGATATGGCCTGTTTGGGAACTCCTCGGGATCCCCCCGGAAGAGCTGGAAGAAGTGGCTGGGAAGAGGGTAGTCTGGGCGTCCCTGCTAAACCTACTGCCCCCGCGACCCGACCTCGGATAAGTGGTAGAAAATGGATGGATGGATGGATGGTAATGCTCTGATAAAAATACTATACAGTGGATCTTCTTAAGATGAACAAAATCCAATTTGTTCTGGGGTCAAACTACCACAAAACAATGATATTACTGGAAGCATTTTTAATATTAACGAACATGCAAGTGTCTAATTTTGAATGACTAATGCACAATATGAAGGTGATTTGCTCTGCTTGATTTTTTTCACATTCTTAATTGCACACAGGTAAAAAAAGAAGTTAAAGATTGTAGGTATAAACTGAAAAATTGCTGTAAAATGATGTTATGATTCCATAGGGTTTTAATTATGTTACTGTGCTGCTCGACTGCTATTATGTAATCTTAAAACAACGTGCTTTTATTTTCTTTTTACCGTTGTAGTTTCTCCACTGAGGGACTAAAAAACAATACTCTGTCATAGAAATTTGTGTTTTAAGATTAATAAGAAATGGCTCATTTGTCCCAAATGAAGTGCACGTTTTGCACTTTGGAGCTCCGGTAAGTGCAATCAAAATGGACAGAACAAAAATAATAATGAATTCAAAAAAGTATTGTGTTTATTATAATCAAAACTTTGGTTCATTCACACAATTTACTTTTATTACCTACTATGGTTTTGGAATCAAAAAGAATGCTACATATTAGCAAAAGTGATGTGTAAGTTTGAATGCAATATGTTTGGCTCCAATATCTGATGTGCATGGTTTATTGGGCACAGACACATTTTGTTGATATTCCTGAAACTAAACGCCTGTGTTGCTTACATCGTTAAGTGTTTTTCACCCTTCTCAAAGTCATCGCCACAGCCCGTCTGTTCAGCTCAGTCAAGTGCAAGAGAAATTGTTTGTGCGGCGAGCGAGCAACACAATGTGTGCCTAAGCATCAGGTCCGAGTCAAGTGTTTTTGAAATGCTCTCGAGGCACAGTAAACACCTTCTCAGAGGTGAAAGGAAAATGAGGTGACTGGTGAGCTTGTTGAGTCACTGGAAAGGTTGAGTGATGCGGTCCAGCTTCAGTCCACGGGCCTCAGCATTGTCACGCCCATGCATGGCAGACTGCAGTGAAATGGAGCTTCCAAAGTAAAAAAAAAACAGTTTTGTGACCACAGAGGCCGTAGGAAATACCGTGAACCGCCGCTATATTGCCGTTCATCGATTTTTAGGGTATCATTTTGGGGGGGGGGGTTTAAATTGCACAGGCAAGGTTGAATTGAGAGTTGCGCACTTTCATTATTAGTGTTGTGAGAAACTGTTACATTTAATGAGATATTGTAATTTATTTTCAAAATATATCCATCCATTTTCTTCAGTTTATCTGAGGTCGGGTCGCTTGGGCAGAAACTTTATCGGGGAAGCACAGACATCCATCTCCTCAGCGACTTCCTCCAGCTCTTCCGTTCCCAGGGGAGCCGGGGGACATTGTTTCTTCAGGGTGTCTTGGCTCTCCTCCTGGTGGAACGTGCCTGGAACTCCTCACCAGGGAGGCATCCAGGAGGCATACCTAATCAGATGCTCCTGGCACCTCATCTGTCTCCCCTCAATGCTGAGGAGCAGTGGCTCTACTCTGAGCCCCTCACTGATGACCGAGCTTCTCACCCTATCTAGAAGGGAGAGCAGAGGAAACTCATTTTGGCCGCTTGTATCCGTGATCTTGTTCTTTCGGTCACGACCCACAGCTCGTGACCATAGGTGATGGTAGGAATGTAGAACGACCAGTACGTTGAGAGCTTTGCCTTTCGGCTTAGTGCCTTCCTTACCACAAGAAACTGATACAAAGACCGCATCACTGCAGACGCTGCACCGATCTGCCTGTTGATCTTCTGTTTCGTTCTTTCATCACTCGTAAGCAAGACCCTAAGATACTCGAACTCCTCCACATGGGGCAGGATCTTGTCCCCGACCTGGAGAGGGCACGCCACCCTTTTTGGTCTGAGGACCACGGTCTCAGATTTGGAGGTGCTGATTTTCTTCCCGACTGCTTAACACTCAACTGCGAACCCCTCCAGTGAGAGTTGGAGATCACGGCTTGATGTAGACAACATAACCATATCATCTGTAAAAAGCAGAGATGCAATACTGAGGCCACTAAACTGGACCCTCGCTACGCCTCGGCTGCGGCTAGAAATTCTGTCCATAAAAGTTTTGAGCAGAATTGGTGAGAAAGGGCAGCTTTAGCGCAGTCCAACCCTCACCGGAAACGAATCCGACTTACTGCCACCAAACGCTGACACCGGTCGTACAGGGACCAAACAGTGTTCCACGGCCAGGACGAAAACCACACTGCTCCTCCTGAATCTGAGATTTGACTTCCCAACGGATCCTCATTGTCTGAGTGGACCACCTCCCCCAGAACATGAACAAAGTTCTGTCGGAGGTGGGAGTTGAATCTCCTTCTGACAGGGGATTCTGGCAGACGTTCCCAGCAGACCCTCACAATACATTTGGGCCTGCCAAGTCGGACCGGCATCTTCCCCCACCATCAGAGTCTGGGGCTCCTTCCCTGCCAGAGAGGTGACATTCCACATCCCTAGAGCCAGCTTCTGGAGCCAGGGATCAGATCGCCAAGGTCACTGCCTTCGGCCACCGCCCAGCTCACACTGCACCCGATGCCGATGGCCCCTCCCACAAGTGGTGAGGCCATGGGAAGGGGGACCCACGTTATCCTTTCGGGCCGTGCCCGGCTGGACCCCATGGTTGCGGGCCCGGCCACCAGGCGCTCGCCTTCGATCCTGACCTCCAGGCCTGGCTCCAGAGGGGGGCCCTAGTGATCTGCATCTGGGCAAGGGAAACCTACATCCATTTATGCATCATAGGGTTTTTTGGAGCCGTGCTTTATCTGGTCCCTCACCAGGTGATGCTGCCAGGGGCATAAAGACAACTTAGCTTCTAGGATCATTGGGACACACGAACCACTCCACCACGATAAGGTGACGGCTCAAGGAGGGGTATGTAGAACCTAAATTTCAATGAAGTTGGGACGTTGTGTTAAACATTAATACAAACAGAATACAATGATTTGCAAATCATGTTCAACCTATATTTAATTGAATACACTACAAAGACAATATATTTAATATTCAAACTGATAAACTTATGATAAAGTAATGATTGTGAATATTTATTAGGGAGGTCGATTATGCCTAAATTGCCAAGTATGCGCAATCTTGGGGAAAGTGGAATCCTGCAGTTTAAAATATACGAGAGTTTTTGTATAACCGAATACCAAAAGCATTGAATTGGTGTACATTCCCATATAGCATGAAAATAGGTGTCTGGGGTATTTTAGGTGCATTGCACGCATATATTAGATGGAGAGAAGCCCATTTTATGCATAGTGTACTGAGTAAAGTGTGTTCTATGGAGCACATTATATTGTATAAGATGTAGATTTGTGTTTTTTGTCATTCTAAACGTATTGTTACAAATCTGTATCCAGGAGCTACGGTCAGCAGACATTGGAGAGGTCTTCTTCCCATTTGGTGATTGGTAAGTGCATTGATTTAGTACATAAAATTAATTTATAAACTTTTGAGAGATTTCTTTTACTTTACAGGAGAAGCTTCATTATTTGCGTGACAAACTCCGGCAGTTCGATGGTGCTCTGTAGTGTTGATATTCTTTTTTTTTTATTGCTGCTTTTAATTTATTGTATTGAAGAAAGTTTCTGGCTGTTATTTGGAATTCTTGGAACAGTTCATCACCTGTTGTACAAACATTATTGTTAAATAGTTGTTGTAAGTGGTGAATTCCATGTTGTTTTCATGTACTAAAATAAAGGGGTATATTATTAATTTCGAAATCTGGATTATGCCAGATTGGGGAAAGCATACTGGGAGCTAGGCGGCACGGTGGCCGACTGGTTAGAGCGTCAGCCTCACAGTTCTGAGGACCCGGGTTCAATCCCTGGCCCCACCTGTGTGGAGTTTGCATGTTCTCCCCGTGCCTGCGTGGGTTTTCTCCGGGCACTCCGGTTTCCTCCCACATCCCAAAAACATGCATGAATTGGAGACTCTAAATTGCCCGTAGGCATGACTGTGAGTGCGAATGGTTGTTTGTTCCTATGTGCCCTGCGATTGGCTGGCAACCAGTTCAGGGTGTACCCCGCCTCCTGCCCGATGACAGCTGGGATAGGCTCCAGCACGCCCGCGACCCTAGTGAGGAGAAGCGGCTCAGAAAATGGATGGATGGATACTGGGAGCTAATTGAGATCCTGTCGATACTAAACTTTGCCACCAAGCCGTTAAGGTGGATGCGAATATTGGATTCTTGAAACATTTATGACGTTTAAGGCTAGTAGAAATAAGAGGTTCGATAAATATTGCAAGTAGCATTGGTGAGAGTCCTTGTCTGGTTCCTCTTTGTAATGTAAAACTTTGTGAAGTGATCCTATTTGTGGTGAATGACGCTTTCGGCGAAATGTATAATGTTGCTGTCCAATATATAATTGAATCTCCAAAGCCAAATTTGCGAAGTACTGCGAAGTACAGGAATGCCCAGTTAACTTTATCAAAAGCTTTCTCTGTGTCAAGTGACATGATAATTGCATTTAGATTTTTACGCTGTGACATGCTTATTAAATTCAACAGGCGTCTGACATTATTTGTGGAACTTCAACCTTTAATGAAGCCTGTCTGGTCATAGTGGATTATCGACGGAAGTACCTTTTCAAGTCTCGCTGCGAGGGCTTTCGAGATAATCTTGATATTTACATTAATCAGTGATATGGGGCTGATAATTCGCTGGGAGCGTGGGGTCTTTACCTGGCTTTAGTAATAACTTAATTGAAGCTGTATTCATATGGCTACTAATTCTACATTTATCCTTTATCTCATTGACTGTTCTGAAAAATACAGGCGCTAGTATTGGCCAAAAATGTTTAATGAATTCAACAGGGATTCCGTCCGGGCCAGGCGCCCGTCCTGGTTGCATATTTTTTAATGCGGTATGTAATTCTGTGATGGTTAAAAGAACATCAAGGCTGTCTTTAATTTGTGGATTTAATTGAGGGATGTTTAGATCCGTCATAAAAGTGTCAATTTATTTTTTCATTTATCCAGCTATCCATTTTCTGAGCTGCTTATCCTCACAAGGGTCGCGGGAGTGCTGGAGCCTATCCCAGCTATCAACGGGCAAGAGGCGGGGTACACCCTGAACTGGTTGCCAGCCAATCGCAGGAAAATGTCATTTATTTCTTTATTATTTATTTCTGTGTACAGTTGCGTTTTGAATCTTGAATGGCTGTAATTAATGACTTTTCTTTATTACGCTGAAGTTGGTTTGCAAGGAATTTTCCTGATTTATTATTGTACTCAAAGTTAGTTTATCTTAACTGTTGTTGTAGAAAATCTGTTCTTTTTGATAAGATAACGTCTAACGGATGTTTTGCCTTTTGAAGTTGGTATCAATCGGATTAATTGCATATTCTTCTGTGAGGTGTTTTATTTTTTCCTCAATTCCATTTTCCAATTTTTGTTCTTGTTTTTTCTTATACGAAGAATATGATATGATTTGACCTCTCAAAACAGCCTTCCCGGTTTCCCACAACAGAGATGGGGATATGGTTGGGGAGTTGTTAAATTTCAAAAACTGATCCCATTCCTTCCTCACCAAAGAATCAAAATCTGGGTCCTCCAATAGGGACGTGTTGAAGCGCCATGTTGGTGGGGGTCCCAAATTTGATTCAACTTTTAGATTGAGAAAAATTGGTCAAATCATCTTTATTTGGAGCGTATACATTGACAATTGTATAAAGCTTGTTAAATATTGTAGCCTGTATAATTATTTATCGGCCTTCTGGATCTGCTACTGTAGTATTTATTGTAAAATGTAGTCTTTTATGGACTAGTATTTAGACTCCTCTTTGTCTAAAGTTATAAAAGGCCAAGATAACCTGAGTGAAATTAGAGTCAATGAGGCATTTTTCTTCTGACTTAGTAAGGTGGGTTTCTTTCTATTTCATTTTCATTATTTATTTTTTCCTTAGTCAAGGTAACTCAGCTGAGTGGTGGAGCGACGTCTTCACACCCGTTATTGACCAGCTGCCACTGCCTGAAACCTTCATTAATTGTACAGCAAATGTTTTAGTTACACTTGCTTCCTAAATGTCATGAACCTATGTTTACTACTGTATAATAAAACTGCATTAATCTAAAGAAAGTAAAACTGCTCAACCTTTGAAGATGCCTGACACGTAATGTATAGTAGACATACTGTGGTGACGTCAGCCTGAAGAAATTACAAATTAGAATTGGGTCATGCTTCGAGTCTAACAGTGGAAACAAATGAAATACCAAATATTTTGTTTGTAGGAACGCTTGTCCCCATCCTGACCACTCTTGACATGCCCTTGAGCAATACACCTGCACCCAGGGCCACAGCAATTTTTGTGCCCATCATGCCTGTATGTGTGTGCTCTGAAGTTGTGTAGTGTACAACAAAATATTCACATCAGTGTAAATTGAGATAACAAAATTGGTACAAAAAAACACAAAAAACGCACATAGTCACCGAGTTGAAGTTTCAAATAAATTAGATTACGCCCTGCGATTGGCTGGCGACCAGTTCAGGGTGTACCCCGCCTCTCGCCCAAAGATTGCTGGGATAGGCTCCAGCACACCCGCGACCCGAGTGAGGAAAAGCGGAACCGAAGATGAATGAATGAATGAATTAATGAGATTGCAGCGTCATTGGTCTTCATTATTCATTCTGTTTAGCTGCTTTTCTCTGAACCCATTTGCTTGCAGCTTTCGTTTTTTCATTACCAAATGTAATCTTTTTTTTAGTTTACAGGGGGGAAAAAAATGATGCAAGGAAAAGCAATGTATTGGTTTCAGTCTCAGCAGAATACAGCGGAACAAGTCAATATGTCAATTGGTTAATTGATGGCAGCAATTCAGCTTTGCATCACTACTTTCTCCCCGAAATAAAAGGATTTTTACAAAATGTGATGAAATAATGGGGTAGGTTTTCTTTTACAGATATAATTTTGTACCACTGCTTCACACCAACAGCGCCACCCACTTTCTCACACGATTTTGCGGGTCAGAACTGCTGACGTGTCCGATATGTCTGGAAATGAACCTAAAATCAAAATGGTGGTTAACTGGTTTTGAGCATGCGCGTGTGTGTACATTAAATTCCCTTGAATGTGTTCTATAAATAGATTTTGTTTCTTTGTTTAAGAAATACGAATGGCCTAAGTGAATGCACAGGTTTTTGTGTGCGTGCATGTGTGTGTGAATACGTGTAAATCTATCTTTGCAAAGACCAATAAAATGTGTGTGTGCGTGTCAGTGTGTGTGTCAGGTCCACTTGATAAAAGGCCCAACAGCCTAATTGAAGATCTCATTGACTCACTTGCGGCCACGATCGGTGTGCAAATGCATTCATTCCATTTTAATTGCTGGCATCACTCACGGCTCGTCCCCGTTTTTCAGGGAGGAACATTTTGCTGTGAACACAATGAAGGACAACAACTTCAAATTGAATACATATGTTTGCTATTTTGTATTTGCACAAATGTGTAATTAACCTCTCACAATATTCACAACCCTGGGTGTATGAAACGCTTAATATCAAAGTTGAATGACCAGAACAATGGAATTTTAGTTGATTGCATGGATGAACGTAATAAAGTGGCAATTTATGAAGATGGGTGTGACCCAACTTTGTTTGACAGAGCATTGTGTGTGTGTGCTATATATTCATTAAGCTTGGTTGGCTTCACACTGTTATGGGTCGAGCATGCAAAATCGCAAATGAAGCATGTGCACATCCAAATGTGTTGATCGGTCATATAATATGCGTGTTTGCCCAGAGGTGAGATGTTGAATGTGTGTTATGTATAGACACAGTATGCACGTGCACATGTTATGATGAAGACTTTGGGTGCTCATTTGTATCGTTAAGCCACATGGCATTTTGGGCATCTGAAATCGAGCGGCCTCCCCGTTGGTTCCCACGCTTTAGTTTTTATCGAAAATGCAAAAGTTTGATCTGCATCCCACCCCACACACACACACGCACACGTCCACCGTCGAGTGTTTTAAGGAATGAAAAGTTTGATCATCACCCCCGCCAAGTGCTACATTGCCTAACTCCCCAATCCATAAAACCTAGTGACACCGCTGCTATAATCATATCTATACTCAATTGGCCTGAACAGTTACTCGATGTTTATGATGGTCAAAGTTTGATTAGAGTATTTCCATTACTTTAATATTTGATTTTCGGAAAAATAATTGACCATCAACTTCCCAGAAGGGATTGTTTGACCTTGGCAGTTCCACTTTTTTTCTATCCTCTGTCTTAATGTTACCTAATTTTACCTGCAAATGCTCGTCCCCACAATAGATTCCCTGCCGTCCACATTATTGCAACATAATTTTCAGCATCGTTTTTTTGCCGAGAAACGTAATTACTTTTTCCTATTAGCAGCAATGTGAGAAGAGCATCTTAATTCCAATATAATGAATAAAACTGAAATTTTATCTTTGTTTGACAAATAATTAGCTTTTAAATGTGGTCTTACCAGAAAACCTAATGGTGCAAGACGAAAAGAAAAATATGCACATGAAATTTTCACTGTTTTGATGGTAGAAAAGAGTATGTGGTAATGCCGCAGCTACAGTTGACACAATGTTTTCTTGTGCTTTATCATTGTTCCCTGCTGTCTGAAGTTACACATTGCTCCTGCATCCAGTGTTTACCCTGCCAAGGATGAAACATAAATTATAGAACAAATAATTGTGGTGCTGTCCTAAAAAGGGTGCCTCTTTGAAATTAGCCAACTAGAGCTTGACCAAAGCAATAAAAAGTGAATTTATTATATATTAGTACATTCATATTTCAACAGAACAACCCGATTGTGGTAGCATTAAATAAAAAAAAATAAAAAAATCATCCAAGTCAATTTAAACAACGCACACCATTATACAGCAGCTCAAGAAGACTGGATGAGAGTCATCTTTTGGGATTATTTGGCCTATAGCAGAACAAGATAGCTGCTAATTTCAAATTATGTCTGACAAAAAGATATCTGAGGTAACTGCGGTTATTACATCCATCCATCCATCCATCCATATTCTAAGCCGCTTCTCCTCACTAGGGTCGCAGGCGTGCTGGAGCCTATCCCAGCTATCATCGGGCAGGAGGCGGGGTACACCCTGAACTTGTTGCCAGCCAATCGCAGGGCACATACAAACAAACAACCAGTCGCACTCACATTCACACCTACGGGCAATTTAGAGTCTCAAATTAATGCATGTTTTTGGGATGTGGGAGGAAACCGGAGTGCCCGGAGAAAACCCACGCAGGCACGGGTAGAACATGCAAACTCCACACAGGCGGGGCCGGGGATTGAACCCTGGTCCTCAGAACTGTGAGGCTGACGCGCTAACTAGTCGGCCACCGTGCCGCCCGGTTATTACAAATGTCTCAAATAAGATTTACATGCAGAAAATCTAAAGCGCAAAAGGACCATCACATAGCAGACAGGTTGTGTGATTACTTTGCTTTCTAAATATCCTGGTTCTTACATTATCGTCATGGAATTTTTATTTTTTTTAAAGTTACGTGCCGTCCACTTTCTTCATGTGTAGTAGTGATAATACTGTATTTTTATACTTTTATGAGAGTAAAGAATGCAAAAATGTTACTTAAAAGTTGCCTGTTGAGTTAGTTGTTTATCATGGCAACAATGTTTCAAACTGTGGAATAAATTATTTCAACATTCATTTTTACCTATGCATAATAAAATTCAAACAAATGGGACGTCAACTAGCGTTACTTTTGAGTACAATTAAACACACAAATAAATAAAAAATATAAATAGCGCTTCATTTTGTGAAGGGTTCTATTACCTTCTGAAGTTATACAGGAAGATGATGGTCAATATTATCACTGTAAGAAAAATTTTAGGGGGCACGCATAAGTAATACTCCTGGCTGGAGTGATAGCTTTTTGTGTCCTTGTCTGCAGCGGCCCAAAATGTGTTTGTGTGTGTTTGTGTAAAGTATCTACAGCACACGAATCATCTGACGCTCTTATCCTGTCACAGAGAGGAGCAAGCGAGCGAAGGAAGTGCAGCAAGAAAGGAGAGGATAGCCAGGGATCACACAGAGGCTAATCTGCAAAAGCGTTTCAAAAAGGTAATGAGAAAACTGGCAAAAGATAAAGAGTCATGGACATAGCATTTATGGGCTTTGTGCAGGTTAAGAGGGAAACAATAGACAGTTTAGGACATTTCAGATGTTGGAAGATAACTACAGTGACCACAGTAAAAATCAGCTTCACTTGAATGTACAACCCCAATTTCAATGAAGTTGGGACATTGTGTTAAACATAAATTAAAACTGAATACAATGATTTGCAAATGATATTCAACCTATATTTACTTGAATACACTACAAAGGTGATTTTGTAGTGTATATTTAATGTTCAAACTGATAAACTTTATTGTTTTTAGCAAATAATCATTAACTTAGAATTTTATGGCTGCAATACATTCCCAAAAAGCTATTTGTTGAAGCTTTGTAGGTGGAATTATTTCCCATTCTTGCTTGATGTACAGCTTCAGCTGTTCAACAGTCCGGGGTCTCCGTTGTTGTATTTTACGCTTCATAATGCGCCACACATTTTCAATGGGAGACAGGTCTGGACTGCAGGCAGCCCACTCTAAATAAGCAGGGGCGTCCATGAAAAAGACGTTGCTTGGATGGCAGCATATGTTTCTCCAAAACCTGTATGTACCTTTCAACATTAATGGTGCCTTCACAGATGTGTAAGTTACCCAGGCCATTGGCACTAACACAGCCCAATACCATCACATATGCTGGCTTTTGAACTTTGCGTCCATAACAGTCCGGATGGTTCTTTTCCTCTTTGGCCCGGAGGACACGACGTCCACAATTTCCCAAAACAATTTGAAATGTGGACTCGTCGGACCACAGAACACTTTTCCACTTTGCATCAGTCCATCTTAGATGAGTTTCAAGTTGCACTTACGGATGTAGCGCCGAACTGTATTTACTGACATTGGTTTTCTGAAGTGTTCCTGAGCCCGTGCGGCGATATCCTTTACACATTAATATCGGTTTTTGATGCAGTGCCGCCTGAGGGATCGAAGGTCACGGGCATTCAATGTTGGTTCGCGGCATTGCCGCTTACATGGAGTGATTTCTCCAGATTCTCTGAACCTTTTGATGATATTATGGAGTGTAGATGATGAAATCCCTAAATTCCTTGCAATTGTACGTTGAGGAACATTGTCCTTAAACTGTTGGACTATTTTCTCACGCACTTGTTCACAAAGAAGTGCTTGAGAATGACTGAGCAATTCAGGGAAGCTCCTTTTCTACCCAATCATGGCACCCACCTGTTCCCAATTAGCCTGTTCACCTGTGGGATGTTCCAAACAGGTGTTTGATGAGCATTCCTCAACTTTCTCAGTCTTTTTTTGGCACCTGTCCCAGCTTCTTTGGAATGTGTTGCACCCATAAAGTTCTAAGTTAATGATGATTTGCTAAAAACAATCAAGTTTATCAGTTTGAACATTAAATATACACTACAAAATCACCTTTGTAGTGTATTCAAGTAAATATAGGTTGAATATCATTTGCAAATCATTGTATTCAGTTTTAATTTATGTTTAACACAACATCCCAACTTCATTGGAATTGGGGTTGTATTTATAATGTGATGCAACTATTTCATGTAGGTTTGCTCCATCCCTGCTTGGGAGCTGAAAATAAAATCTGAAGTGTTGTCATGAAAAATAAGCAGTAATGAGAGGAGGTGTTGCAGTCGATAATGGAAAAATGGCCAGACCTGTTAAGTACGTTAAGATGACCTGAAACAAAAAATTACAAAACAATATCCCTTTTCACACTCATATATTGTCACAAGCCTTTGGACTTCCTTAAAACCTTGAGAGATAAACAGATAATTTAGTTACCTGTGGCCCATTCCTCTGGTTGAGCTGTTGGTGCTTTGTGACCAAAGTGAGTTACTGTTGCCTGTGGACTGGAGAATGAATGTGATATTACAAGATAGGCAGACCCTATTGTTTTTTTATTTGTGTTAGTATTATCCAATTGGTAATATTATGTACAAATTTGTACGATGTGTGTGGTTAAAGGACTACATTGTTGTAAAAGCCATACGTGACCTTGGCTCTCCAGTAGATGGGCGGAGTTATAGGTGGATCATTTGCATGTGACGGGAGGACACGAGAAAAGATGGTCATAAATGTGTTGTAATTCTTGAGCCTTGGGGAATTTTGACAAACGTGTGTCACAGACATGTTAAGTCAAATGTGACCTTTGAATGTATTGAATAAAATGCATGTCACAATGTTATGAATTTATCTTCCACTTTAATTATGAAAATATACAAAAATATAAAATATAAACATTCAGTCATTCATCCATTTTCTGTACCGCTTATCCTCCCTCACGCAGGTCACGGGTGTGCTGGAGCCAATCCCAGCTATCTTCGGGCGAGAGGCGGGGTACACCCTGAACTGGTTGCCAGCCAATCGCAGAGCACATACAAGCAAACAACCATTCACACTCATATTCACACCTACGGGCAATTTAGAGTCTTCAATTAACCGACCACGCATGTTTTTGGGATATGGGAGGAAACCGGAGTACCCGGAGAAAAGCCACGCAGGCACGGGGAGAACATGCACACTCCACACAGGTGAGGTCGGATTTGAACCCGCAACCTCAGAACTGTGAGGTAGCTAACCAGTCGTTCACTGTGCCGCCAAAATATAAGCATAAAATATAAAACAAAATATAACATTTTGATTAAATTGTGATTAAATTGACAAAGTAAAATTGCAACAATGTCAACCATTCAAAATTCTTTTCCCACTGATTGGTTTAGAATGAGGCAAATAGAATTAGACAGAGGGAGGCAAGGAGAAAAAGAAGACAAGCTTTTGAAGACAAAGTGTTGGGCCGACTGTGCTGGTGATGGATGACACACTAGGGGAGAGTTAAACTTGATTCAGTGTGATTCTGTGTGTTTATTTTGAAGGCCGTGTGGTATCCTTCTCCAAAGGGTGAAAGGGAGAGATGGAGGCGGGTCAAGTGGTGACATTAGATCGCAATTGCAAAGCGTTATCTGTCAGTCAGATGGAGGCGGGTCAAGTGGTGACATTAAGTTGACACAAACTGTGTTTGCATGTTTGCCCTTGAATCAAAATACAACGGACCCCACAAGTTCAAACACCACAACAGCCTTGCAACTCAGGTGCTTGTCAAACTTTTTACACCAATTAAAATCTCAAAAAATACAAGTATGACCATCATGACCAACATGAAAACACAGTAGCATAGTAGGTCCAAGTGTTCCGAAAAAGTATATTTAACACCATTGTAAACCTCTGTAATATTATGCACAGTTTGAACATTAACACTGTGCTTGAATAAGGGAAAATTAAAAAAATTACTTAAATAAGTATTCAATTCAAATGTTTTGCACAAATTGACTTTTTCTTCACTGGTGCATCTACTAATAGCCCATATAGTCTTCTTTACTTTTACAATTTGCCTGTAACTTTGTGTGTAAATGTCAAAAAGTGAGTTCACTGATGTAGTGATGTCGCCTGGACACAAGGGGGCACTGCTTTGGAGAGGCGCCATCTGCAATACATACAGAAGACAGAATAGCAAAGAGCCGATTTGATTGGGCTTGAGTTACTGGACAGGCCGTGGCAAAATCCCCTACTAGTAGCTGGCCTTCACTGTACATTATTTCCTGTGTGTGTATTTCCTGTTTTGAAATTAGAACTTCTTGAAAATTGTCACAAAATGTATTTTGTACAGCTTTGAATATTCCACAGTACATACTATCTACATTTGCTGTCAAAAAGCCATTATGTGTTTTGGGAAGTGTGTGTGTGTGCACGCATGTGTGTGTGTGTGTGTGATGTTTGTGATTTGCATGAAAAAAATGAATCTCCCCCCCATCACTCTACTGTGCATGTGCATTCGTGTGCTTTTTTGTGTGTGTGCCATGTGTGGGCAGTCAAGCATGAGTGTGGAAACTGGATTTAAGAGGGGGAAAAAAAAGAAAGAAACCTGAGCCATCTCCTGTGCTGAACTTTTCACAGTTGCACAGTAATGGCTACACAACACAAACACAAACTTCCCTGTGGCCAAAATGCACACGCATTACACCCTTCAAGAAATTAAAGCACTTGAGCAATATCTCCGTATCCAATCACAAGTCTTAAGATTACGGCCGTGACCGATGAGGATAAAGCGCTTTAACTGTGTGTATCTGTCAGATATTCAAACGCCCATGTTTGGCTAACAGGGCATGGAAATCTGAAATCTCCATAACCAATCGCCAAGCATTCAGGTGAATTAAATTTAAATCATTTGCCCAGGCGTTAAGTGGCTCACGGATTATAAAATATTTACAGTCACCATTTATTTCCAGATTGGTAAAAAATAAAAAAAATAAACATACAGAAATGTGATGACCACAAAGCAAGACATGTTTCTTTAAATCAGAGGAACAAAGGTAATTCGTGCACTCCAACTGCCATTGATTACTGTGGTCGTAATGAAGGCAAAGGCACATGTAAGGCCGCACACAATAGAATCGAGCTGCGATAACGACAGGATTAATAGCAAACTCTCATAGGAGAATCGCCCCCTGTGCTCATCTAAACATGTACAGTATGACTGGATCAGATGTATAGAATGTATATATGCCGTGTACAAAACAACATCAACCTTAAAAATAAGCACAAAGCCAGCAAACATTTCTTTCTTTTTGCACTATGAGTGTAGAGAATTAGGGATCTTGCCTTTTTTATGAATGGCTGTATGTCTCAGTCTGGGAGTCTTTACAAGCGATGCAGGTCAGTTAATAATGCAGCACTGGAGGAGGTGACGAAGCCTCCACTTTGGTGTGGGAGTGCAGGTCGAAGCAGATTCGAAGACATTGTTTGTACAGATATGAATGCCATCTAAGGCTACGTTCACACTGCAGGGCTTGATGTCCAATTCAGATTTTATTGTTAAATCCCATCTTTTTATGTAGTAATTCACATTACAAAAACAATTGGGACTGCTACTGGAGACGGAATGTGTTCGTGACGTCACATGCATGCTCACAAAACGGGCCGTCAACATCGTGCACACGCACGAACACGAGTCCCCGTGTTAACGGAAGTAAATGGAGCCCCTCGCGTAGGTCTCGTCATAAGGCATTTGTGCAAATTTCAAGGAGCCAACATTTTGTTACAGTTATCAGTTGTAAAGCATCTTCTTTTCGCCACTGACTGATTTCTGCTCCTTGGTCTGCCGTTTGCTTTTGTTGTGTGTCTGTTTGGTCAAACAATTGTGATATTTGTCACAGTTGGGTGACGTATGGGTCGGATGAGCGCGCCGTGAGTGTCTGTATTGCACTCACGTCTGAAAGATGCCCAATTTTTACCCACATACGAAAGAGGGCTGTGTCGGATATAAAAAAAATCAAATCTGAATTGTACTGTTCATGTTGACAGGAAAACAAATCCGATACCTCACATTGGGCAAAAAAAAATCGGAATTTTCCTGCAATGTGAACATAGCCTAAAACAGACTCATAAATAATTGGGTAGATTTTCGGTCTGTTTTTTACGAAATCTCACGACAATTAGCAACAAATCTCATCCCGTCTTGTTCAGAAATTAATGTGCTCAACCTTCACCTTCCTTAACCACTCATTCACGAGAAGCTGAAATGTGTTAAAAAATTGTGTGAAGAACACTTCTCCTATCATAAAAAGGCGTCTCATGTTGAAATGCAAAGGACATTTTTTCCCAGTGTAAACCTGCATTGAAAAATTCTTATTCACATTGTCCTTGGGCATTTGATTATTAGATTCTATTCCAGCAGCACGGTGGACAGCTGGTTAGCACGTCTGCCTCACAGTTCTGGGTTCAAATCCCAGCCTCGCCTGTGTGGAGTTTGCATGTTCTCCCCTTGCCTGCGTGGGTTTTCTCCAGGTACTCTGGTTTCTTCCCACATCCCAAAAACATGCCTGCTAGGTTGATCGAAGATTTTAAATTGCCCGTAGGTGTGAATGTGAGTGCGATTGGTTGGTTGTTTATATATGCCCTGCGATTGGCTGGCGACCAGTGACTGAATACAGTAAAAAAAAAACAAGCATTTAAACTTGCTCTTGAGTACTGAAATTCTCTCATTCAATGTATTACAATTTTCTCTGCTTTTAACTCATCCCCATGGTAGGTGACAGTTCTGTTTAAAAGTAGACAGGGGAATATGTTGTAAGAAAAAAAAAATTACAGAATGCAGCTGCTATGTTGGGAGAAGTGTTTGGGGTGGATGTGGGAATAGAGCAGAAAGCCGCACATCCAGACAGAATGAATGAGATTAAAGAGGTCATGAGGGGGCAAGGTGATTTTATTTCCTGTTTATCGAGATGCGGGCCTACGACAAAGCAATGATGGGACGAGGGGAGGCGGGAGGCGCCTGGGCGTGGGTAATGATGGCGGCCATGCTAGGCCATGGGGAAGAAGGAGGCATGACGGTTGTGAGAGCGTGAAGTGGTGGAGGTGTGCGTCCGCACGTGACTGCATCACTGACTGTTCAGTGGAACCCAGTGGCCTTAGCGGCGTGGCATGCGAACAAACAGCAAGTGGGAAGAGGATCGTGTGTGTGTGTGTGTGTGTGTGTGTGTGAGCGTGAGAAGAATGATACAGTGGGAGAAGGTGTGATTAGTGAAGTGGGGATGTAATGAGGAGGAATGCCAGAGTGTGTCCACGTGTGACAATGACTCGTGGTGCAGAGAGAGAAAATGAAGGAGGCATGCACTTCTCCACAGACACTGGTCACGGGTCGGTCAGGCAGGAAGGTCTTGAAGGGTGATGGTCAAGTGGCCAAAGAATGGGGGAGGTGCATGGAAGCAGTGAAGCGGGGGTGTGGGAGTTGTGGATGTATAGGAGGAAACAGCTGGATCTACAGTAAAAAAAATAAAAAAATAAAAACTGAGCACGCTGATTGTGGAAGAGGATAATGAAGGAACAGAAGAGAAAACGAGTAGGGCAACGATGGCAAAAAGGTGGGGGATGGGTAAAGGGGGGCAGGGAGGGCGTGACAAGAAAAGAGGGAGTTGCTGCAGTGGTTCCATCTCGGAGCCAAAACCGCTGCAGCTAGAACTGCAGAAGGTTTTATGTTCAGATTTTTTAAAAGATTAATTTAGACCAAAAAAAAGAACACATGCCAGGCCAATAGTTGGCAGCATCCCGCCATAAAGAAAAACGACACTACATGAACAAATAAGTCAGTCACTCAAGACTGACTTAAAAAAAGACATCATTAAAATCTCAAAATAAAATACTTTAATCTGTAAAATTCTAATTCATATTTTGAATGAATGATTCTCATTTCCAATAGTGTTGCGCCTCGATACGTACATGTTTTTCCACGTACGCGTCCTCTGTTTTTACAGACAACCATTTTTCCCGTTTACACAGATATGTTACAAAATTGTCATTTTTGAGACACATTTTTTTTTTTTTTTTTTTTGCATTTTCAACTCCAAAACACTGCTGTCATGTAAACAAAGAACCACCCACAAAATCACTTTTAGGAAACAATGTTGTATAAATTGCTACTAAAGCCCCGTTTCCACCAAGCAGTGTGGATTGTTTCAGTTTGATACGGTTTCCATTTGATTGCTTTTCCATTGTCCACTTTTGGGTATTCCTTCGTTGGTTGTGCTGTTTTCAGTTGTACGCTTTGGGCGGAGGTATACCGTACGCTCCCTTTTTCCGTGTTGCAATGGAAGAATTGAATAGAAAGAAAAGAAAAAGCACAATTGAAAAAAAATGTCACCAAAACGTGGCAATGTGAGCTGGAGCAAACCGCTTGGTGCAAAGTAGCTTATATTTTGAGCGAGGGGCACATTTGCAGCAGAGTGAAACAAAGGTGTGTTTGTTCAACAATGGTTGGAACTGCAGCTTAGATGAGTCAAAAACATCTCTGAGGCGGAGACAGTTGGTGAGAGAGGCTGGACGGAAGCGAATGGGAAAATGAAATATTGCCGAAAACACAGATTAAACCAGGAGATGGGGGACAAAAAAAATGCAGAAAGATGAAGAAGACACAAGTGCAACTAAGTGGAAGAAGTCATGATGGAGACAAAGAGAGCTAGAGGGCGGGGGGAGGGCAGAAAAAGGGAACGCGTAGCAGGGAGCAAAAGATGGGAGAGTTGGATTAATGAAATAAATGCAGTGGAAGGCTCTGGAGAAAAGTTGCAAAGGGAAAGCAAGGAGATTTTGGGATGTATGGGGGTAGTGCAGAGGCAGAGATTAATAGTTTTGTAGATATGCTCTTGTGTTGCCACCTCAAGAGTAATGCCTTTTTTCCCCTTTAATTCTTCCTCCCATCCTCCTAGATTCCCTTTTTGAAATAGAGCCCATACTCACACACATGCATGCGTGCATACACACTCGCACAATGAATATCTGCGCTGATTCATGTAAGTTGTCTCCATTCCAGTGAGCATTTGCCAGCTCACTAATAGGAGAAATTCTTTAATACCACGCCACTGTGGATTTCAAAGCCACTTACTTGGTTTCGCGTGTCTCTCGACGCACTCAAAAGGCCCCGGCTACAATCTAACAGGATAAATAAGCCACAATGCAAGGGCGGGTCGCTGCGTCCCAAGTGGGCTTTACTTGTGGACGTGAGCGCGCAGGTGAACATACCGGATGGATACGTGCAAGCATGTCGCTGTCTGGTCACGCAAGCCAGACGCTAAAAGTGCAGCATTCCCATCTGGAAGAATTTTTCGTCGGTTACTTTGATCTCGGTGCTTATGATTAATTACCGCGTCTCTCAGTGCCACCGAGCGCCATTCAGCTCAAGATCCACCGTGAACTCCATCAGCATGTTCAAAGCACAACTTCATATCTCTTCTTTTTACACAACGGAGGGTACGCATAACTGGCCACACTGCGACTTGGAATTACCATTATAATGGACAAGGAACCATATTTAGTCTTTTTAAGGGTGTTTGGAATGGCCGTGCATCATTGAGTATGATGAGATTCCTTTGAAAAAGAAACATAACTTATTTATAACATTTAAAGAAAAAAATTAATGTAATATGACAGAGTGGACCCTCGAATTTAACCACAATCTGATCCAGGACGTTTGATTTGAGATTTTCTCCACTGGGAATAATGGACATAAAATGAATATTTAGCATTTATCATCCTACATTTATGACTACTGTCCAGGTAAGGTGTCCAAAAAGTCACATTTTCGCATAGATCAAGGCATGGAGCACCAAAAAAAAGTTAATGAATCCTAAAATCAATAATAAAAAAAAAAACAGAGCCGAGAAAGGCATATCTTTGAGTATAGCTGCTTTCTGCACTTCGTAAACATGACCATTTTTTCTTTGGCTTAAACATGGCTGAGAAACTGTCAAAGGGTATACACACCAAACACAAACACACACAAAATGGGAGAGTCTTTTTCATCATCCCGTCTCGCCCTTTATTGTTCAAGATTCTTGTTTGACTTTTTGAAAATGTCTTTCTTGTGATTTAGTTTGAACAACGAATTGTTAGACCGTCAAACAGTTGGAGCTCCGAGGCTCCGCTGACGGGTCTATAATGATCAAACAATAAAACGCATTTTAAAAAAACTGACATAAGTTATCAAAGCTTCACATTTGAATATGAAGTTAACAAGACGAGGAATAATATGCAATACATATAAATAATACACTTTAAGAGATGCCGTACAAATATCTCCACACGAATCTTTACCTGGGAAGATCTCAAGCCTGACTTGGTTTATATAAAATGATGTTTGCATGCAAAAACACTTTCTAAAATATGCATTAAAAACTGCGTTCCTGTTGCCTTTGTGCCGTTTTCTGAAAACTTCTCATAAAATGGATCATGAAAAGACTTTCATTTAAATGACACTCACAAAAAAAAAAAAGCCTTTATCAAATTATGTTAATGGTAATGTAAAACATTTATAGCTGATAGTTCCCAGTGCTGCAAACTCCGCATTTGGATTCTTCTGACTCGGTCTTGAGGGCTCACCTGCAGGAGCGCCGTCGTGTTCCTGCAGCTCAAGTCGAGGGCTGGCGTCATTAATATTTATCTGCGGAATGCTAATGATCTCTGCGAATCATATCATTTTACCGCAACCTCCAATTAACCTCTTCAGAACTCCATCGTTTTCCAGCCTCTTGCTTCGCCCTCCCCTCACGTACGCCAGTTGACTTCGGGTCTCGCTTGCGCGTTGCAGTGTCGATCCCCGGTCTCTCTCTGGGACTCGCGCCGCCTTTGCCTCGCTAGCCTCTTTTTCATCTGCAACTCTCTTTGGCACATTTTGCCTCTCAAAGAATGTGCGCTCAGACAGTTTTGGCTCTCTTCGGTATGTGTGTGTCAGGTTGCGTGCTGTCCAAAAGTAAGAATGACACAGCATGGCATTTAGAGTTCAGGTCCTTGGTTTGTCCTTGGTACATATTTAATAAAGCCAACCGGCGATTGGTTGGATGAACCTTGTCACCTGCTTGTCTTTTTTATTTACCACCGTGTGACTCAGCTTCCGTGACATTGAATGTCGCTCAATAGAGTTTTTAAAGACTTCATTTAATCAAGACTTGAATGTCCTACCGCCCATACATCGCGTGGCCAATTTGATAAGAACATTGACAAAGCCTCAATATGAAAGTATGAGTTGTTTGTTGGGACACAGCTATTATCGTCAGTGAAAGGCAGTGGATGAACCTGACATTTAATTTAGCCTTTTTAGCACTTTGCCCTTCTATCACACCATTAATCATTTCTCTTGACTTGGCTTTGTTTTTAATTGCAAAACCAACTACGAACTGGCACACTTAGAATACCAACCTTGAGACCACGGGTACACAAATCTGCTGCCATTGTTATCACGATAATAACATTGTTCTTATCAGGCAAAAAGCACAACTGTTTTTGTAAACGGGTCTCTTACTCTATTCTCAGTAACATGCCACACATCATTCCCATCATCATTAAAATGCAACAGCAAGTCACACAATCCACACAAAAGCTTGTGGATGAGCGCACAACCTCAGCAACATTGGAAAGTAAACAGGTGAAAATGTGTTATTCTGATCCATCATTCACAGGCTGAAGAACAAATTGCTCACTCTTACTTTAAAGAACTGTTTGCCAGATGGAGGAAAACACACACTTGTGATTTTTATTTCATTTGAGTGCTGACATCTTTAACAATGAAAATGACTCATGATAGCACCATATTTTTCACTTGAAACAAATAAAAAAAGAGACAAATAAGTGACTAAAAGAAGTTTTCTTTATATTCAGCTCAATGTGTTAACGACAATGTGTGTTCCTTTAACAGGATTTGTTCTCGTACATTTTGGAGTTCAACTGAAGAATAGGCCTTATAAGTAAAAAACAAAACAAAACAAATCATGGCCTTCCAATGGGATAGCAAAATCTTGTGAGATTTAAAACTCAGTGAGGATCTAAAAAGATTAACTCCACAAGCTTTTGCTTTTTAACTTTTTTGTACCCTACATGGTAAAGAGGAAAAATGTGATGACAACCGTAGGCCTGGAAATGGAACGTAAAGGGAAATCACTTCTTGTCAAATTTGTTAAAATTGCCTGACAAATCTGACAGTGGTACATGAGTAAAGTGATTTGTAAAAGGGAAAAAAAAAATTATCTTCCTTCTCTGGCCCCATCTTGTACCGTAAAAATATTTTTTAAGAAATTACCCCACCAGAGGAAAAACAACCAATGAGCGACAGAAGGTATGAGCGACGAGGTGTCAATCATTTGCTATTTACACCCCCCCGCAGCCTCGTGCTGACCTTTTACCTTGGGCTGCAGGAGCTTTGCTGAAACTATGGTAGAATATTCACCTCCGGAAAATAAAATAAAAACTCCTATCCCTTGTTTGCCAACAACTGGGCATAAGACGAGCAAACGGACGGAACCCAAGACAAAACAAAGGTGAACGTGGGACGACCCGGAATTTGCGACATTTCTGCTCGACAGGTCAGCTTATCAATTCATTATGATTTGATATGAAGCTGTAAACCACTTACATTTATTGTTATAGGAACGCTCCATTACGAACAAGTCAATGTGGCAGCAGCGGCTAACGTTGCGTAGAGTGCGTGTCTTGTGCACGTTAGTGAGGGGTGTGGCTTTAGACTCGAGCGGAGAGGAGTTAGTCAAGTGCGGCTACTTCATTCAAATCTGTCTATCGTTCTCAGTTTCAAAGCTGCAAACTACCCTTTAATGTGATGAACTAAAAGAACAGTACAATATAAACTATACAATTAAATATCAATTACATTAACGTATTTTACCTTGCAGATGCTAATATAAATACACATACAGAAGTTGAGCAATAGATAATGCAATGGCATTTTTTGACAAGATCACTCTTTAAACACTTTGATTTTAGTGAGCAGTGTCCACGTTCAGCGAATTCCAATTTGCCGTGACGGCATTTCGGAAGTGGTTTGTTGTCTGAAGAACAAGATGACGTCAGTGATGGGAAGTTGAGCAAAATCCATAATCCAACATTATTCCGCCTAATACGACACTGGCACGGAAAGAGAGGCTAAATTGCGTTTCATTTAATAATTTAAAGGAAAAAAAATTGGGCAATATTATCTTAGTAAAGTCTGAATTTTGTATTGAATTGTGCCGCTCCAAGACAGAACTTTCAGTCTCTTAATACATTTATTCCACTCCTGCTAATGCATGGCACGATTTATTCTTCCCTGCATTTCTCTTCTTGTTTTTTTTTTTGCTTCCCTCTCTTTTGTAGCAGTGATTGTGATGAATAGAGTCATTTTACGTGTTTCCTCTCTCTTTGCATCCCGGGAGGAATTTAATCCCCCTCAAATTCCCCCCCCGCTCTCTCCCCTGCTTCCCACCCACTCCCCACAACTTGGTGTAGAATCATCACTCCACCCTTTTAATGCAGATGCCCCCTCCACCTCCCTCCCTCCTTTAGTCTTACACTAATCAGATCACAAGCATTCTCCCACACTTGCTTCCACCACCACCTTTCAGTAAGCAGGTGATTCTCAGGATGGAGGCTGAACTGGTATTAATAGCAGCAGCCTTTTGTGTTGTTTACAGTGCCTGAACTGTGAGGATGGTTTTAATGTGTGCACACAGCCACACATGCGCAAACAAATCCCCATGTAGTTCGACAGCACTGCAGTCATTCACCAAGGTTGCGACCTCCAGTCACTATGCAACATAACATGCGGGAACATTCAGGCAGAATTTTAATCAACCACTGAAATATGGCGAGCTGTGCCATCAAAGAAATGGCATCTTTCCCGCTGATGCGTGACGACTTTGGAATGTCTCGCACTCTGTGACTTTTTGACTGCACAAGACAGTTGGACCCTTAAAGTTGTGTTTAGAGACAACAATATTTGGATATAAAACCAAAGATGGCATGCTTCATCTGCGATCTTTGTCTCATTCCTGCAGACTCGCACCTTAAAAATAAAACTGACGTGTAATACTAAGAATCACATCTCTGTTTCCATGGTGACCCCAAGTTCCAAATTTGGTGGTTGATAATAGTGGTAACCCGGGCACGACACGGCTCACAACATGTTGTGGTAGTGCGGCAGGTGTCAAACTCAGTTATGAATTGAATTTGTTTGAACATTCGTAAAGCGAGGTAACGTTTCCTATCGAAATAATGGAAATGCATTTAACCTGTGAAGTGACGAAGTGAAAACACGCTATTATGAAGAAGTAACACACAAAATTAACTTGGTAACTGTTTATTCCACTGGAAGAGTCTTCTTCCATAATAACATGGGTAAATTATGATTCGGGTGTTTTTTTTTTTTTTTTCCTTATGTCTCTCTTTTCTAATTCATTGGTTGATTTTGTCAGAGCAAACCGATCGAGGGAACCTTGTCATTTTCATTTCAGAAAATGTTTCAGAAAGTGTCATTTCAAAGCGTAATTGCTGTGTAGGCCACAGTTTTAGCTGGGTGATGCTTGTCAATCAGTGCTTGCACAATGCACATCACTAAATTTGTGAATATTTCTTTACCCAAAAGAATCCCGTTTCGTTTCAATCAAAATTAATGTGATAAGTAGCTTTTACTTTACACAAACTCACAAACAAATTCGTCTGCAGCCTGTTTATTTGCTGAACACACCGAATTCCACTTCACTTGCAAAACTTCTCAAACCGGCCTCGACTGGCTTTAAAATCCTATTCCACAGCACTTGGACTCGGCGTTTCACAAGCAGGTTCACGTGCGGCATCTTCGCCTTCTCGCAGGTTATTGCCTCTCTCACGCTATCACCAGCGAGTGCTTTCTCATTTATCCACGCCTGCAACCATTTTGCCACATCATCTCTCTCTCTCTCTCTCTCTCTCTCTCTCTTGGTTCTTGAGAATAGTGCAAATGGTTAATTTTGCCAAACCAAATGGCGCAGCAACATCACAAACACAAACGGCAATATTTTTTATTGGCAAATCTAGCACGGCTACTGCTCGATCTGTGATTGGGTGAGCCAGTGTTCGGAACTTCTGCCTATCCACAACAAGCGTGGACAACTCATTTGTTGTGATTACGCCAACATTAGCTTCAGTTTTATTATTTTGATTTCAAAGTTTTTGTTTGCCACCTCAATCACAAATCCAATCTATTAGATTTGTGTTTGGATGAGCGAGTGTGTTTAGGGGGAACTTCTGCCAGGAGCCATTCTAATTGAGCGCAAAAAAAAAATGACAGCTACAGTTCACTTATAACAATGTTTTACGCACTTGTCAATGCCAGGACTGTTTGCAAATGGAAAATGGTACGTTAATCGAGGTAATTTTCTTGTGCGTAACCACAATTTTTTTGTAATCCGGACTGCTCGCAAACTGAGGTGTAGATGTGTGTTCGAATCAGATGTAAAGTATTTAGTGGTAAGGTTGTGAAAAATGCCGTTGTAGCGCGAGCTGATAAAACCCTACCCCCAACCCCCACAGCCTACCAATTTAAGGGTCCCCTCTGATGGGATATCTGTAGTTTAGCTCTCCATTGGTGCGTCAAGTGAGTGAATATAGTGGCCATCAAGAGTGAAAAAAAAAAAGAATAAAATCATGCTCAATACTGGACTTGTGGAAGAGACCCAGAGAGGGTTTAAATATTTCAATGTTTGACTCTCCCTGGTTTTTGGCAACCCACGCTACACCGCTGATTGGCTTGGCTTCTTTAGTCTGTGACCACGTCTTTATTAGTCGACAAATTCATACTGTTGATTTTAATGTTTACGGTTCTTAAGTATATAACACGTTCCAATTGTAGGGGAAGCCTAGCTGCAAAAGTATCTGGCCTACTGATAATGTAACTGGAAAGCAGGGGGAAAAAAACTAGCAGTTGCCAAAAACTTTGAATTTGGGAAAATAAATAAATGGAAGACTTTTTGGAGCCTTCCGTAGAGTCGCTTTCAGGCAGCTTCAGAAAAAGATTTTGCCACGTGCCGAGCAGAGTTTAGCTAAATGGAGCAGAGCAATTTGGTATGAAATGTATCTGCATTCCAAGCGGTACATGCCTTTGATTTGCCAGTCAAGATGCTGACGGCTCTGTGCGGCGTCAACAGCAAAGGCTGCCGGCGTTCAAAGCCAGGGGAGCGACTCCGTTTAACAGGCTCAGTGTGTCGCGGCTCCCGGTTTTCAAGCAAAGCCACATCGGGGCTTAGCAGTCTACGTTGGTCTGAATACATCTGTAGATGCCCAAACTTCATTGTACGCACTTGAGTAAGGCACACCTGCAGCAAAACATTGCACAGAGTAACCAATAATGCGCCTCCTCCTGCGGATGTGGGAGTAAACACAACGCAGCTAGCTGTGCTGGATTTTTTGGCAGAAGCGATGTTTAACACTACCTCATCTGCTCTCTACTTTTCCAGCACTGCCGTGGGACACATCCAGGTGCAAGGAGAGAGACAGAGGGAAAGAGAAAGTGCAGGGAAAATAGAGCGGTATTGGAGCGCACCGCCATTAAGAGAAGAGAAGTCGTCTGGGAAGTCTGATTTGGAGAACACAGCAGAGAAGCAGTTAAGGTTCAAGGGGTAAAGCAAAAAGGCATGAGCGAAGACAAATAGTTGGGGGAAGACAAGCCAAAAAACGTAATTGGGCGACATGTCAAATATGGAAGGTGGAGACTAGGCTTGAATAATCAGTTGTTGCTCACAGTACCGCACCTGCACTGACACCTCAATGGTGTCATCGGCAGTACGACAGAAAAAAGATCACTATACAACTCAAAAGATGAAACAGATGTTAGGAAGACATTTAGTTGTATAGTGACGAAGTAGTGGATGGAGTGCATCGCCGGGAACAATAAAAGACAGACACACTCAAGAGCCACTTTTGCCTGTAATTGTTTCTTTTTAATTTCCCACCCAACTAACAGGCATCAGTACCTGTCATCTCGCTATTTCTGGTTCCTATGCTGCTGCAATGTACAATCACCATAACAAACCTACAATCTCCAAATAGAATGTCGATACTATTGCATTGCAGCAGCAATACAGCTCTTTCACAACAGACTCATTCCGCTTCACTGCTGGAAACAACGGTTAAGGTCATCTTTTATACCATTCTGTTCTTTATTCAGTTCCCTGGGCCTGAGGAAATACTCCTGGACACTGTGCAATAATGTATACATTTTTCACATGTGCAGCCAATATTATTCAATGTGCAATATCGTGCATACACACACGACCACAAATATGAATAGGTAGATTTGACACGCCCATTTTGAGCTCCGTGTCGCCGGCCACGCTCAGCTGGGAAGGTCAAAGTAGTCAGCCTATTCCTTGTTTGTGGACGGCAAGAAAACCCAAAAAACAGGGATGCCGGCACATCGTGCGCCGTACGGTTGCGTACAGGGCTGTACAATGACAACAAGGAACCTGGGAGTAACATTTGACAAATATTTTTGGGGTCTTTTTTTCCTCCAAATGTTATGGATTGATAACATGTTGACAAAAGTGAAAATCGGTTGCGAAATGATCAAGTCACGACTTCAACGTCGGTTAGCCGGCGTGTCTAGTGTTCATATCTATGGGCACTACGATACTTTTCCTTTAGCACTAGTTGTATGGGTACTGCTATTTGAGGGTCCCCCTCAAGTGCTGTTTTTGTATTGTTTTTCTCTTTTTACTTGTTGGTTGGTCCTATTATTTTGTTGTTGTTGTTGTTGTTGTTGGTGGTGGTGTAATGTTGACTATGTTGCTGCTGTGACAATTTAATTTCCCCCATGGGATGAATAAAGTACAGTTAGGGGTTAGGTGGTTAATCTATCTAGGTATCTATACGACATTTTGGAACTTTGAATTGGATTTTAACAGTTTAACGGCTAACAGTTGTAGTACAGTAAATGAACTACTAGTTTTGTTTTATTACACGTATTTCCATTTCTGGAATTATACAGCTTGTTAATGGATGCAAGTTAAATATAGATTATTGTTGACTCGATGCAAACTCGGTTTCATATCCTAACTGAAGTTGGAACAAAGACGTGAACCAGTACATCGAAACAAAAACAAACCTACCTACTCCACTCTATTATCGAGCAATATGTCGATGAATATTTTATTCCACAGGACACCAGAGAACAAGTGGGGATAAATGTAATAAGAGTTCCCTCCTGGTTTATATCTTATTTTTCATTATTCTATTGGTTAAATGTCAAAACCTAAAATGTAAGCACATCAGAATTGCAAGGTAAAGGTCCCGAAATAAGCTTAACCATTCACGGAAACAGAAAGAGCCACTGAGAGGAAGAAAGTCTTGAAGGCTAAATCCAGCAGGAGAGGATTAATTCTTAGTACGCGGGGCTCCAGCAGGGATGCACATGTTTGGTTCTGGATATGTTGTCAGCTCTTCATCTGCCAACAGTATTGGCAGTAGTTTCAGGAGTTGCACTTTGCTTGTTGGAAAAATATTGGCTTATTACTCTCAAATATGAGAAAAGAATCAAAACGTATCCCCAATGTATTTCTTTGATATGTTCACTTTCATATCTTCAAATTGTATGATAAATCAGAATCTAAACGTTTGTGTTAGAAGAGGCCGTGTCAGTTTCTAGGCTATTATTATACTTATTGTATAATAACCAAAGTGGAAAAAGTAAAAAAAATAATTCCCACATATTTGATGTGATGCGCAACCTAACGCTGCAGCCATTGCAATACTTGCATACCTCTCCAGTGACCAATGTTGTTGACAAGATTGCAGTCACTGCACCGTGCATTCTTTTCAAGCTTGTCGATGAGCGCGCACATTTTCTGTAATTTTACACACCCAGCTTCTCCCAACGATATGTATTTGTATGACTTATTTTAAATGCAATTGCCTTATAAAATGTAATAACATTGGTTCTGTCCAAACAATGCTGCAAGTTATCCTGTAACTGCTACTAACAGCTTTCCCGCAGTGACTAAGGAAGACATCCAGTGGCCTCGTATGAATCATTTGTTTCTAGTGATGTAAGCAAGCTTCTCAATGACAGCATCATTACGTATCAATGTGGGATTTTGGGACTACAATAGCACTCAGTTGAGGAGCGACCTCTGCCGAGGGCAAACCCTCCAAATTTGGATCACTACCAAATTGTGCCCCTTCAAAGATACCACCCAATTTTGTTGTTAACATTCATGCATTATTCACTGAGAAATTAGGGAATAGGCGCGTTAAAAATATGCGACCTCAACAAAAATGAAAACGAACACAAAAAAAATTTAAAAATCCTGGATCTGCAAATATTTAATGAGTTCTTGGATCATGCCCTAATACTCCACAAACTTTCATGGGAATTGGTTAAGTATTTATTTTCTAAACCAGAGCACAAATGTATTTAACCACAAAATAAGTTCTACTTATAATTGACTGCTGTGAATAAAAATACTGTGGTAAATTAAATCGTGATTTTTCCAAGGTGCCATGGTGGAACAGTGTCACCGCACAACAGCAGGAACCCCGGTCGATATTCTCGGTCGAGAGGACTTTTGGAGCCTGCTGGGTTTCACTCTTAAACGAAAGAAATGTTTTCTGCTTGTACTCATGTAGTCAAACTAGACACAGCGAGACCACAGAATCCCTTTTAAGATGCTATTTTATGCTTGATTATTTCACATGAGAAATAATGTAAATTCCATCAATTCTAGAGCCTTTTAGCCAAACTTTAAAAACTGTAAATGCTAGCAAGTATAATGCTATCATACCTATTTGCCATGTGGGTTCAAAGATGATATCATAATGATGTTCTGGATTATTGTTTGAACTTTCAACCATGTTTTCCTTCAAACATCAGGTTGCATTTGGAGTTGTTTGACCATTGAACTATTCAAGTTGATTGGGTCCACTGCATCTTCTTCAAGAAGCTACTTTGGTCCTTTTCCCTGCTCGGTACTGGTTTAACTCAACTCCTATTGGCTCTTCTCCGCTATGTTTGGAACAGTCTTGATAAGCACGTTAGCCATGTTCATCATCGTGAATACTTGTCTTGTAATGACACAACAATTGCAAATCTGTACAGAGCAATCAGCAGCCGTTTATACTCGCACACCCATTTAGTATCAGCCAGGCGCACTTGTAACCTCAGCTGTTTATACCAGTGCAGTGTCAATTAAGAGTCAAGGTGATGAGGTAGTGTGCCGTGTTAAAATGGAATAACGTTGTGCGCAATCACAGTTCTCCCCAAGAGTTTTGGTCTCAAGTTCTCTCATTACGAGGCCACCTGAATGCATTGTTGAAGAAGCAGTGGCGGGCGCGTCGAGTTTTCATTACCAGTGGCTGTGCATCCTCATACATTGCGTCGTCTGCGCCGGAGGTCAGACCCTTGAGGCTGCCATTTCAAAACTGTCACGCAGAATGTTGTCAAAGTCTGCATTGTTGTGGGCCCGTAAGTGGCTCTTGGTTCCACTTGTGTGTCAGACAAGTTTTCGATGTGTTTTGCATGCGTGTGAGCGGGTGTGTGTACATGCGTACATGCGTGTGTGTGTGTGTGTGTAATGGATGTAGTGCCTTTTTTCAATTGCCTTGGGCAAATGTATACACTAATTTGAAATATCTTTCCTGCATACTTAGAGCCACTTTGCTGCAGATTACTTGTCGACACAGATTCACACACAAAGACACCATCACTGCACAAACACAGACCATACACACAGACACACACGCACACACACACACACACACACACACACACACACACACACACAGACACTTATCAAATTAAATAAAGTCAGCGTTTTGTAGCCAGTCGAATGCAGGGAAATAAAACACCATGTCATTTAGTGCTGATGGGATGGAACCTCTATAAATAGTCATTTCCTGCTTGGCTTTAATTAAGTGGCACTACTGTCAGCTGTCACAGAGCGCAATTATCAAGCAGACCCATTTAGCCAACTAACCCTTTGCGCGTCTCTGTCGGTTCATCCCTCCGCCGGTCGGCGCCTCATCTCTGCGGGCTGCCGGCTTTCATGTCCACTTTTCCATCGCCATTATCCCCTTTCCTCTGTTTCACTGTCTCCCTTCCTACCTTGATCAAACCAGAATACGAGTGTTTACCTTGTTTTATTTCTCCTCATATTCTTCTCTCTTTTGTCTTTTTCTGTTTGCTATGCCCAGCGCTCCCTCTCTCTTACTCTTTCTCGTCTAATCTGCTGCAAGTTTTCCTCCCTGACAGCTTGTTTCATCTCTCTGCCTCTGCACTGTCTGCCCTCCAATCTGGTTTTTGGAGGTGATGTTTCGCTATGGTTCTCATTCAAGCCCCGTTAGCACAACTCCCCGTGTGTATGCAGGCACATCTAAATTTGAGCGTCACACCTCGTGTCAGTGAGTTCTTCTTGCTCTCCTGTGCAAGTGTGTGTGAGATAATGTTGCTGCAGTGTTTACTTAAAAGGTCTGGTGCAGTTCTGATCGAAGCTACTCTCTGTGTCTTCATCTGAAAGCTCTGAAGCATGTTATTCCCCTGGTACAGAAAGTTAGAGAGCAAAAGGAAGGAAGCAAGGAAGGGGGAGAGGGTGTAGTAGGGACTGAACAGTGAGAGTGGAAAGGGGAGGGGGGAAGGGATTGAGAAAGTAAGGCCAGGAGAATGGAGATGGTGCGCGTAGGAAAAAAAAAGAAGGGCATTGCAAGGACAGTGCAGAGGAACGAGTGCAAGAGCTGGGGGAAGGAAATGCACTCAGGGACACACAAAAGAAACAGCACACACCTCTGTATACGTACTTTATCTACAACCACACATAACTGGCCTCACGGCAGACTTTATGACAACAGACAATAAGTCTTCGCAATTTGAATCAATCCCAGGACTCCTATTTGCACTTATTTCCTCTGACACACTAACATAAATACAGCAAGCTACCATGAGAATTAAGTATATTATCCAACCGATACTAAACCACTGCTATATTATGTTCACAACTGGTCCATTTAGCAGCCACCAGTGTCTCCTGAGGGAGCTGTGCAGTCACTCCCAAAAGTGGCAAATCCTGCCACAACATGCAGCAAAGCATGCCACGTGCTGTAAATAGGATGTATTACCATTTAAATTAATTCAATTCAATCTTTGTCCATCATTTATTTATTTTGCTGCACATTTTGTATAAAATTCCATTAAATTGTCAATTAAAAGAGCCTAGCCGACTGAAACGTTTTAAACCGAACAACAAAGTGGTTTCCATGCAACCTCAGAGAGGCAGCTAGTAAATGTATAATTACTGTGTATTACTTTTTCTCAGAAGTCCTACTAAATTAAGACCTAACTGAGTGGACACCTTTAAACAAGATAGCCTACAAATCAAAGACAAAACATAAATGTGATCCTTCAGTACAAACACTTTGCTTTTACAGTATATGAATTTATCATTTGTCATGGAACAATACATTCCTTTTGATTTTCTGTATGAACCAGGATGGCATTTAGCAATGTTCAGACTCGAAACAACAACTTATACATGATCATTGAACGCAACTTCTGGCATAATTGTCACTTTCACTTGTCATCGTGGTTGTGTTGAGGAGGACCCGAATGCGGGGAATCAGCGAGGCAAGGCAGGAGTGCCGGAGTCTCAAAAAGGGGTTCAATTTCAAAAATGAAAAAAGCCAAGTAAGGTATGTAAACTAGTCAAAACACAAAATCCTTAACGTCCAGAAAAGCATAGGTCAGGCTAACAAAGAAATTCTAGGACTAGCGTCACCACGAAAGGAAACTAAATACAAGACAACAAGGCACACCTGGACAAGACACAAGTGGTTGGAGGGAGCTGATTGGTCGACACGAGGAACAGGGCTAACGAGAACAGTTGAGAACGAAACCCTAACAAGCAAGACAAGACATGAACATGGGACACGGGAAAAAACAGACAAAACTAAATCCAATCTGAACAAAAACACAGAACATGACAATAATGTTTCAAAGATTTGTGTTTTCTTCACTGAGAAAGTTTTGTAAAAATGTCACACAGTTTTACTATAATTCTACTAGCAATCCGACAACGACTTCAGCTCAGCGGCAGAATTTAGGGAGTGTTTGCTATGTGCGAAGGTCATAGGTCACACTAAACACTAAATAAATTGGACAAATGCAGTTAGCAGGATGATGCCAAAAAAAATTCAAAACCGATTTCCGTGAAACTTGGTAGAGGGCTGGTGCATGAGCATTTTTCACCAAATGACTTTGGCATATGTTTATCTCAGAACCTGTCTGTTCACCGTCCTCCATGAGCCGGGAATTAGCCGTGGGCAATTTTTTTATGTAATGCTGCCAACTCACAACAAACAAAAAGACAGACATGCAGTAAGTGGGACTTTCTTTGGTTGAGGTAATTCACTGATTCCTAAACCAGTGTGACGTGAGAGATCTTCAGGTACGCTGTGGGAAATTGTCTAATTTCACTTTCACTCAAAATTATGTATTTTACAAATAATGTATCTTTGGTCAAATAATGTATCTTTGGTCATCCGTCTATGTCAGCGACATATAGTGACAAGCAGGACCATTAAATGCTCTTCTCCAACATGGAAGAAGGTACAATTCACCTGTGTATCCACTTTTTTTGTTTTTTGTTTTGTTTAGTGGTGTGCCGTGAGATTATTTAACATGTAAAATGTGCGCCTTGGCTCAATAAAGGTTGGGAAACACTGATTTAAATATTCGCTCCACCATTTCATACAAAATCCTGCTGAATTCGTTGGAGAACAGACTCTCCGCCATTTGCATGTAAAAGCAAATTTGTTGCATAGTTTAATGGTTACACACGTTGGATCACATACGAACACACTAATGGCAGGCAGAGGCGAAATGGTTTGTCATAACAGGCGCGTCAGTGGATTTATCATCCAAGAAGTGGACCACACTTTCTCCCACGGTGGAAGGACATCAGAGACATACACACACAAACTCTATCCAAAGCACATTTGTATGTGTGTGTGTGTGTGCGTGTTCATAGTCATGTCCATGCACGCACATTATGTCTGACTCTCCCTTCCCTGCACTTACTCACGTTAATATATATATATACACACACACACACACACACACACTGAGATGAGATGAGTCCAATTATCAGCTGGCATTCCTCTCCTGGGGTAATTTAATGCATTGGGTGAGAGCTTCTCATTTATGTTTGGTAATTACACTCTCTCTGCTTTACACTCCCTTTAATAAGCTTTAACTTCACTGCATAAACCTTAAGATTACCCATGCACACACACACACACACACGCACGCACACACACGCACAGATGAACATTTGAAGACATACTATTTGCTGTTATTTTATGATCTATAGAGAGCTGTATCTACATACACCTACACACAAACACGTGTTTGTGTGTGTGTGGGGGGGTGCGCTTGCCAGTATTCTTCGGCTTAATTCATTCCTGCACCTGAACTTTCCTGAAAGATTATGTTTTGTATTATGGAAATGCTTAAGATTGCTATTCATTATGGGGTTTCACGACTGCCTTTGAATTTATATGTTTGTGTAATAGGTTGGTATATGAAAACCCTTTAGTCCACAGGGATTTAACAGATGCAGAAGTTATGAGTGCGCACTTTTTGTGTGTGTGTGTGCGTCAGCGTGCGCTTGCATATTACCTCGACTTGAGAAGTCGTGACTCTCTTTTAGCAGTGGAGAGAGAGGAGCCTCGCGATTGTGTGCGCCGCAACTGTCAGTGGAACATCTGAGAGACCAAATTATAGCTGTGTCATCGGCCTCCGTTTTTTGTTTGCGAAATCCGCTGCATAATCATCCAAGTCTTTCCCATTTATGATGAAAATATGACTATAAAATTGCTCTGTGTTGGCTTTAAACAATGACAGAGCACAAAAACGCAGATAATGATTTGGGCGCAGCCTTCACAGGCTCTTGAGCTCCTGCAAGCAGCTCCTCAAATAATTTCCGCAGATAAAACCAGATTCACAAAGTCCACGTTGGTTTTTAGAACAATCAAAAGACCCACTTGACTTCAACTAACTGTTGTTGTCTTCATTGAAGCCGAGGAGGCCTTTGACAGCAAGTTGACTTTCTGTAGCACTCCATGCTGGGTTGATCTTGTTTCTGGTCTATTCATATTCCATTGATCAGACCACCTGAATGCCATAAATCCCCTCTTATGCCTTTATGAAGGTATTCTGTGTTCATCCCCCAAACACAAGTTGTTATTTAACTAAAGAATATGCAGAGGCTTTGACATTTGCTCTTTGCTGGCTTGTAATGCGGAGAATACAAATGTGTCATTGCCACGGTGACCCAGGATCTCATCCTTTGGTGGTCTATAATGAATATGCACCGGGCAAACAAATTTCAGGTTAGTTATGTGTAGTGCTTTGTACAAATCTGCTCTACACCACACTCAGTTGATTGGACAATCATAATCAATCATAATCTGTTATTTAATTATTGATTTTGTTATTTAATTATTCGGCAATACCTAATGGTGTGACTACTCAGTGTATTTGTTATTTCCATTCATGAAATATGTCTATCAAATGCTCTATCCCTGTCCAAATATGAAATTCATAAATTCATCCATCCTTTGCCATAACAGCTTGCCACGTCCTTCTGTTTGCGCTAACTGGAGGCTTTTAATTGTAAGTGCTTTACAAAGTGTCAGCCCACACACAAACACATCAACTCATTAGACTTTGGCAGTCGGTGCTGCAGGTGCAAGGGGGAATCACCTGACTGCATTTGAATAATGTAATAATGTGCTCCAATCCAACTTTGCTGGCTCCGTCTTCATCCGTCCCCAGCACGCCTCTCATCTGCCACCGGTATATTCAGCATGACTTTTAATGTTATGTTCCCTGAAGCATTCAAAGTTGTTTTTTTCTTCGGATTTCCTTGCCACTGTCTCTATTTGAGCAAACACAACCTTCATTGGATCCGACCTCGACTTTTTCACAGGCAAATAACCCTTTGATAGGTGACTATTGAAAGGTTATTCATGAAGAGTGACGCCAAATTGAAATGATTATTGAACCGTTAATGTAAGGAGCATCGGCCGGCCGAATACCTGCGTTGACGTCCTAATGAAAGCGTCCACGCTTGCAGTCATGTGACGGTCCTCTGTCCACAAAGGATGCCCCTGTGGGAGAGGATGCTCAATTCTGTCGAATAGCATGGCTGCCTTTTTATCTTCCCACTGGGATGCTGGCATTCAATTATCAGTTAATATACCGTACATCCCGCATGTTGACGTCGGTAGTGACAAACTAGCGGAGCCACCTATTGCGGTATATTTACAGTTAGACGCCAACTTCAGAGATCATTTGCGCAACAAAGGTTGTGCAAAATGCAGTATCGTTGAATCTCTGTCAAATGTAGAGATGCAGTACGATACACTTCTCACGCAATTCATGAGAAAATCACAATGTTTGGGGAAAACATGAGGTACATAACATTTAGAAATGTATTGGACGCTTAAAACAAGATTAGATATTGGGAACAGTTTGACCCTGGAACAAAAACTTCTTCACATAAATGTACTATGTGAACTATCCATCCATCCATCCATCCATTTTCTGAGCCGCTTCTCCTCACGCGGGTTGCGGGCGTGCTGGAGCCAATCCCAGCTATCATCGGGCAAGAGGCGGGGTACACCCTGGACTGGTTGCCAGCCAATCGCAGACTATGTGAACTAAAGTTGAACAAATTAGTTGTTGACTTATAGATTGCGTTTGATCTTCGTGATTCAAGCACGCTCATCTGAAAAATGCTCTCGACAGGAGTGGAACTTATTCCCTCCAACTGTGCGTTTTTTCTCCCTCTGGCCGACTTTTGTTCTCTTGCTGTCCCTCCCACTTTGCAGCCACCTTCCATCCCCATTCTCTCTCTCCCGGGAATGGTAGCTTGGTAAATATCGACCAAACACCTGTGGCGCCGGAGTGGAAAAAAATGCACTGCACGAATAAATGAGCTCGGTTGCCTGTTTACGGTTTACTTTTGCTCCAAATGGCCTTTTGAAGTCCGCTACTCTAGTGAGCATGTTTAAATGTCTGCATGAAGTGTGTACGACTGCTGGAAGGAAATGCAAAATTGTTTCTAAAATGATTATGCCTGATTATGCATATGACACCCTTTCAAATTAAAAGCTTGATAATGAGCAACAGCACCTGAAAGTCATTTTGAAACAGTCAGACAAACACATATTTACAGTCTAAAAAAAAATAACGTTCAAAATAAAACTGTGTACTGCTTTAATGATTTGCTACAGCAGACGAAAACGTGTTACATCTTTTCTGTAAGAAAAATAAATATAACACAAATACAAAGTACAAAGAAGACGCTGGGGTGACAATTATCACATTGAAGGAAATTCTGCACCTCCTCCACATAAATTAAACAGTCTGCCTTGTTCCTTTTCTTTTTATTCCCAGTCACAATGTGATTTTGACCTTTTTATCTTAGATTTACAGTCCAGTAACGCTGAAAGTTCATTCAGAGTGTATTCCACTGCAGGGCACTCAGGGCTGTTTTGTACTTCCCGCACAGCTATAATTGCTAAAACACAAGCAATTAAATCCATGCAGAGATATGTGAGTATACGCACAGTATTTTGTAGTGTCTCTCTGACCATTGTTTGAGTAAGTGAGTGACTAAATGGGTAGGTGAGTGAATACTGGGTCAATCAGTAGGTTAATACAGTAAGTCGGCGAGTGAGTACGTTAGTGTGAGCATGTGAATGACTTAGTAACTGAGTTTGCATCTGAGTCAATCAGTGGAAGTGGGAGATTGACCGACAGCGTTTGAGTAATTGTCGTCAGAGACTTAGCGAGTGTGTGAATGGGCGGGAATGCAAGTGAGTTTGAGTGATTCACTCGGTGGGTCGGTCGGGGAGTTGATCGTTCAGTCAGCGAGTCAGTCATTGAGTCGACGAGTGACTGAATGAGACTAAGCAAGCTGCTGAGTGACAGCTTTAATGAGCGTGCTACCAAGTGGGTGACTTTGCAAGAGTTAATTAGTAAGGGAGTGAGTTGGGAAGTTGTTGAATAAGTGACTCAAGTTATTGACCAAGAGTTGTGGTAAGCGTTTGAGTTCGTGGGTGACTCAGTAAGTGGTTAAGAAAGGTTTTGGAAGTATGAATAAGAAACTTGCTAAGTGTGTGAGAAGGCTTTTGAGTAAGTAAATTAGTCAGTCAGTAAGTTGGTTTTTAGGTGAGTTAATTATTGATCATGTGAGTGCCTGTGTCTAACTGATCCATACTGTATCTGCGGAGCGCGTGAGTAAGTGAATGAAAAACGCAATGAGTCAAGTGTGCCACTGAGCGTGTGACTATGTGATCGAGTGAGTAGCCTACCTGAGACATTATTGCTGATGTCATAAATATTTGAAAACATTTGACATCTGAAAGTCATAAATGCTTTGGAAACATTTGACAAATAAAAGTAGTATGAGGTTCACCTATTGCATATTTTTTTTCATATTCATATCACCCTTAACTCGATTTGGAGAATATTCTGTAAATGTTTTGGTGGTATTATCTCCAAATAATCCCAAAAGCATTTGGTTGCTACTTACGGATTTCACGTATTGCAGGGCTGGTCTGGAACCTCACCCCTCCGCCATAAACGAGGGATTGACTGTCTACAAATTCTCTAAGAGTGAAAGATTCCCCCAAATCACTTCGCTGTGGACAGAAAGTCTGCAACCCGAACCCAGAAAGTAAGACTAAACTGATGTTTTGAAATGATCTTCCTTGTCAAGCTCAGATAGCGACGCTTGCTCAGTATGAGCGATCATCTCTTCAGGATGTTAATACCCATGACTTCAAAATGAGCTTTTTAAGGAAAAAGAGAAATTGAACCAAACACTGAGAAAAGCAGGAAAGAAAATATTAAAACTGTTCACTTCTCCGTGGTTTTTCCAAGGTCTCTGTTTGAACTGAATATAATTCAAACAATCCCCTCAAGCCTTCATATTATTACTGCTAGAAATAATACAGTTATAATGGATTGAATGTTCGTTTTTCTGCAGGTATTGATGGATCTCACAGGATCTTATATGTGTTGAATTGAGGAGCTTGCTTCTCTCGGAGTGTTGCGACAATTTCATCGTGGACTTGGAGAGCAAGATAGTGATTGGACGGGAGAAAAAGTAAAGCGCAGGGGTCAAAACTTTAGAAAGTAAACCTGTGGGTGGGAGGCAAAATCCTCGGCCTCTTGATGCACGCATGGCAGACCCCTGTCACAAAGAGTTTCCAAGCAAAGGAGACAGACATCTAGAGATTTCCATGGAAATGTTTTTGGTTTTTTTTTGACAATGAAGTACAGTCACAAAAGTGTGTAGCAGGCAACACAGCCAGACTTTTGTTTGGTTGCCATTCAACAGCAAATCATACTTGTCCGAGGTGCACATTTTAAAACCCAAAGAGCCTGATTTACTAAGATCACAAATAGCGGGTGCTAAACTGCGTAATCACTTGAACAAACTGGGCACACTGTTGGTGGGCGTGTTGCACACCATTCGCCAAGATCCCCAAAAAACGGCACTGCACTGATTGCACGCGCTGTTGGCAACATTTGCAAAAGTGGTGGAGACGGCTTTCGCTTTATGCATCGCTGACATTTTGACCGTGCAAACCATACCAGACTTTTGAGAGCAGTTCTTCACAAAAGTGTTGGTAATGATGTTGTCTTAACATCAGGTCTGCAAAACTCATTTTAGTGTGACTTTATGATGCTCACTTTGCGCACCGTGACACAGTCAAGCTAGAACAGAAAAGAGCCGTCGCTCTCCAAACTACAGTATCCCCACAGAAGTGTCCAAAATGTCTTGGGAAAATAAAAGAACTAAGTTTCAGGGCGAATTAATTGGTCCGGTCAGAACTCCTCATGCATTATTGAAATGATTAAGCGCCATGTGTGACGCATAACTAGTAATTAATGTTACTCAGCATATCTTGTAAAACAAATTGTGCAAGAAAATGCATTCCTTGAAAACTTCTTCAGAAGGCTTGAATGTTTATTTTTATGCAAACATGCATATTACCTTTGAATTTACTGCAGTGGCTTTCTTTTTTTTTCTTTTTTTTAAATAAGTGGCAAAATGCTACAGGTAAGGAAAGAGCAGGCCATTAAAATGTGCCGCCTCAGAGAAATCCTAGTGTTGGCGCATTATATGAGCACGGTGTTCCTTATTAGCCGTGTGACAGTGCCGGCACAAGGCGTTCTATTCCTTGCATTTTCAAGTCTTAAGCTGCAGTTTGACACGACAAATATGCGAAGCTACCACAGCAGCTACCGTCTTTGAACATCATCCAAAACCCTTCTGTGTTTTCAAGCCTCCTTTTTAAAATGACCCCAAAATATTCAGGGTTTCATAACAACACAGGCATTTGGTTTCGCTTTGTTTCTTGTCCTGTTTCGCTCTTGTTAAGTCCTTGAAAAAGTCTGAAAGAAAGTGTGCTATCTCCAAGCTGCGTGAAGGATGGCTGCGCTGATACTGGATTACATGTCTTGTTTGTAAATTCAATATTGTCCGTTCAAGGACGCTGTTCTAGCCCTGGTTAGTTTGGTTTTAGAATCATGTTTTTACACAGGAAATAATGGAACTTTCATCAGTTTGAGGGTCAGAGTGTCACCATCAGCAGTTTAAAGTAAAATGTTGACCATCTTTGACCGTTTGATGTATTACAGTGTGATTATTATTATTTTTCCCCCCCTGATAATATTGTTTGTCTACGATGGTACAACCACAAGAAGCTTCGCCCCAACATGGAACCGGTTGGCGTCCTGAAGAATGCATTCCTGAGGTTATATGGCAAGGGAAGAGAGCCGACAATAAAGTATAACGTGAAGCGAGAGAGAGGACGATATGTGACAGGAGATTAGCACCGTTCGTACGTGCGTTACTCTCCAACAGATGAACTAACAGCTGTTAGAAAACTCCGGCAGCCAAGGCGAGTGACGTCATACTTTTTTTTCAGCATCCCGGCGCCAGCGGAGACTTCAGTCATGTTCATCTTTCTCACTGACGAACAACTTCACACAACATGTAGACTGTGCAACAAGAGGACAAGAACAATTCTGGACCTTCTGCATGCCAAATGCAAATGTGAAGGGAGCTCTTCTTGTATATTTAATCAGAAAATAATATTTTAATTATTTATTCCTGTTTATTTACTTATTATTTTCTAACATAATTATAATTGAATTCTTGTCTTTTCTTATATGTTCGATCATATGTACAGCACTTTGTAACAGCTGCTCCTGCTGTTAAGATGCTCTAGAAATAAAGTTGAGTTGTCTTTAGCAAGTGTAAACAAAGGTTAATCACTGAAAGAGCATACTGTAGCTCACATAGCCTTCTGTGTATGTTATTATTATTCTCTTCTCTCTATCATCTTTTGGAATAAGTGACCCAAAAAAAAGCTTCAAAAGACAAATAAAATGCAAAACACACAGGTTACTTGAAGCTTGCCGGATTTGTCGAGGCCTCATGTGACATCACAGCAGAAGTTTTTTATTTTTTTTTTCAATTTTAAAATTCTTGAAATTTTTTAAAATTCAAATTCCGAATTGTACGACCTTACGATTCAACGTTAAAGGTTCTTCTGTACGTGGAGGTGTGTGAGGAATGGACGCTTCAGCCTTCATCAGTTATCAGATTCAAAATGAGTTGTAGCTTTCAGAGCTGACAATGTACGTGTGGGCAGGTGCGCGCACACACACACACACACACACACACACATTTTCCAACTTTATCAGAATCAGAATCAGAATCATCTTTATTTGCCAAGTATGTCCAAAAAACACACAAATAATTTGCCTGTTCCATCCTAGTATTTGACTGGCATGCTGTTAGACTATGAACTACGCATCAACTTCACAATGGCAGCCACATGCCATTTAGTTGCAAGCTGGGTGTTTGTACACGTGTATGACAACCTAAATTACTGAAGTAAAGCATGAGATGAGTCCATCGTAGTGTTTGAATTGTGGCTACTGTGAGCTTTGTAAATCAAAATGTATGATTCTTATGCACTGCCGGGTTTTAAACGATTTTGTGTGCAATTGAAATCAAGTCTTAAATCACGTGTGCGCCTCGTTTCCTTAATGACATGAAAAGCTGTCCTGGATCCCATCTCCTTTAATGGAGGATGCGACTGAAACGTGACAGCGCTCACAATGCCGAGATGAAAAATGTCTACGAAGGTGCGCAGTCACACTGACATGACACCGCCGATATGGAAGCGATTAGGTCAGGCTTGATCAGACACACTCGCGCACGCACACACACACACACACACACAAGCACACACAGACACACACAACTAAAATGCACACGTTAAGATAAACGTTCTCTAATTTCCATGTGTCCTTGCTTTGGGACTCTTCCATTTTCATTCTAAGCTGCTAATTGTCAGTTAATCGGTCACTGTTAATTGGTAATTAAGCATTAAGATAACACTTGCTGTTAAATGTGTGATTGAAATTATGGATAGCATGAATCAAATCATGTTTGTGTGCTCGCATTGAATTAGAACCTGCTCTTCTTCATCAACCCCCACGCCATGGGAGCTAAGCGTCTTTGCTCATCTGTCTGTAATGGAGATGAAATGAAGGAAGACAAAAAATACAAAGGGGGTATATTAATGTTTAACACAAAGATGAAATGGAAAACGATTCGGAGAGGGATACGGCAATGCCTACGGGCAAAGAGGAGAGACAACGAAGGAGATGCGGTTTGGAGACAAAGACAGAGGAAATAATTTAGAAGGATTTAAAACCCTGGAACACTTAATTAGGTAGCAGGACTAAACTAACTTGAGACTCGGCAGCCTTGCAAGCACCTCACAAAATGAATGAATAGATGAATAATCTGATGTTTCCTCTCCCGAGATCGATTGTACATTCAGACAGGCCTTGTTGAGAATTGAAAGTAACATTGATTGAAGAAATAACAGAGATGACGCAAACATACTTTATTATTTTTTTTTAGACTTGCATTTATCTACAACAAACCTGTAAAACTCAATGGACAACCCTACCTCCAGCATAAAAAGGCATACTTATTCCTAAAGATCATTTTGTAAATTATGACTGCCTTGAGTGAGGATCACTATAAAATATATCAAACCTTTGACCTCAGCTACAATACCTTAGCCACCAAACTGTGGTGTATCATTCAAAATGAATAAGGCTGTTAAAGTGGTGACATAGACGAGTAATCCTTTTAAGAAGAAAGAAAACCACAAGGTCCCATTGACAATTATGGCGGTAAGATTTCGCCAAGCGATCGACCTTTGAGCCCATTGCCTTGAAACAAATCATACTGTGTACGCTGTATATATGTCATTCAAGCTCAATAGGATTCTTGCTTTCCGCATTATATGAAGTCGTGTCACTGGGGCTACAAAAATGGGGAAAACACAGCTTGACTAACTGGTGATAGATATAGTGTAAGGCTAATCTTCCAAACCAAAATTCACTCAACCGATTACGTACAATCCGTAATGAGCGCAACCTACTTCGTCAATCGGCAAAACAGTTTGAAGCACTTCCTCCTCGCTCCGGTGAATGACGAAGGGGATCGTGACATAGCACCCGTAGGAACTTTAAACGTCTGCAATGTATTTTTTTAACACAAGATGTCACTACAGAGCCACCAAAGATGACGATAACCGATTTTTAGGCTCCGTTCATGTTTACATATATCATATCCTATTAGTATAGATAAATGCTATACATTTATTTTACTGACACCAGCTATGAAGATGTGGTTTTCCGAGCAAGTTCGGGTTCAAAACATCATGTCGGCAACCCGTAGTCGTGTACACAGGAAGTCAGCTATCCCGTTTTCCGGGTTTAGTCATGTGACGTTCCGCATCAAGCAAATTGGGGCTTATCTAAATTTGTATAATTGTTATTTTTTATTTTTTATTTTTCCTCTCCTGAGTCTACTTGCAGTTATCACCACTGTTTTACCCCCCGCATGTTTGGGGCCTCAGTGACCAAGGGGCTTTGTGTCTCAGCAGGAATCATTACAAGAAAACAACAGGCTGCACAGTACTTACTTACATTTTTAAAAAGTCAGAACAGCTGTTGTTTGCATTTGTGTGTGCCCAAACATTCGGTGTCAGTTTATTAATGGCATGCTCAGTGAACCGCAACTTGAGTAACTTTTCAATGCATTTCGCATTGAAAATGAATATCCATCCATCCATCCATCCATCCATTTTCTGAGCCGCTTCTCCTCGCGCGGGTCGCGGGCGTGCTGGAGCCTATCCCAGCTATCATCGGGCAGGAGGCGGGGTACACCCTGAACTGGTTGCCAGCCAATCGCAGGGCACAAACAAACAACCATTCGCACTCACAGTCACACCTACGGGTAATTTAGAGTCTCCAATTAATGCATGTATTTGGGATTTGGAAGGAAACCAGAGTGCCCGGAGAAAACACACGCAGGCACGGGGAGAACATGCAAACTCCACACAGGCGGGGCCGGGGATTGAACCCAGGTCCTCAGAACTGTGAGGCTGACGCTCTAACCAGTCGATCACCGTGCCGAGCATTGAAAATGAATAACACATAAAACAAAGGAAAGCTCTGTACTGCATACACAAATGTGATGTTCACTCTGAATAACTTATTTTTGCCAGTGACGAATGTGTCAGAGGCAACTGGCTTCACTGCTTTGTTAGCATATCAAAAAGCCCTTTCATATTTCAAAAAAAATATTTTACAGGGAATATTAGAATATTCTGATGTTTACTGTGGTGCGGGTCATTGTCTTGCTGACAGATGGCTTTTATGATACTTGAACGTATTTAAACAACTGTGTAGCCATTGTTATTATGAAACACACCCACATCCCGAGATATTTGAACATGTCTCCAAAAACACATGCTAATTAGACAGATAGAGACACAAAGACATGCACAGCCCACTGGAAACAGGGAGGCTGTTTGGCCCCACTGATGGAGTGCTGAAGCCTTGATAGTGACAGTTGCCCAGGGCTGTATAGCACAACATTGTGGGTCCTTCACACAAGCCTTTGCTTGCTTTAAGCATGTCTCGCATCCATTGTTTGGAAGTTGGTTTCTTCATTTCTAATGATTTTGTGTTCATTTGGTTGTTATTTACCTTACACAACTGGTTAAAACGCATCTTTAGGAACCATATTTGGTAACACCAAAATAGAGCTCGTATGCCTCACTTGTGAAACAACTACTACTGCCAAGCAGATGTATGACATCGTATTTGGCCAAGATGTTATTATAAAAATCTCATTGTAATTCATACAAAAATGTTCACAATACACTGTAAAAAAAAAAACAACCTGTAGAATTTACCCAATAAATGTAGGGTAACAATGTGCAGCCACTTTAATCGGGTAAATTTAAACCACATATTTTGGGTAAAGAATACCTTAAATCAGTACCGATAAAATACTTGCAAAACTTGGATAAAGTATACCACACATTTCTGGTCAACTGGCCAATCAGTGAGATGCACACACTGAAATCTTCCACATTTTAGTGAGCATAGCCGACAAATTGTTTTCCATCCAATCCCCAGACGCGGTTTTATGAAATGAAATGTACATAAAGCCTGCTAACCTTACCTGACATGCTCATAATACAAGCAGGAACAAATCTAAGTAATGAGCAACGTTTAGCTAAGCTTATTTTACCATATAGTGCATTCTTCTTTGTTGTTTTGTTTGCTTTTGTGGTTATTTGCTGGCTAACAACCAATCAGAGTGATCAATTATCACCGATGGGCGGCGCCATTTTGTGCTGATGAGCCGATGACACGTCAGCCAATTAGTGCGGCATGCACGTGTCACGTGATGCATACTGTAGTACCAATCGCTTTTAGGCCGATTTTTACTCCATTTTTCTTGGTGACACTTTTTACTTTTGTCAAATAGGTAGTGTAGGTAAAATTTACCCAAATTTTAATTTGAGATGATTTTCATGGATTATATTTACCACTCTCCAAAATCATTTTTTTACAGTGTACAGTATTATGACATGTCTCCAGCTGGAACAATATAACGATTTGTATTAGCAATTATAATATACCTGTATATACATAATATTTTATTAGGTGGCACAGTGGAAGACTGGTTAGCGCATCTGCCTCACAGTTCTGAGGACTTGGGTTCAAATCTGGCTTCGCCTGTGTGGAGTCTGCATGTTCTCCCCGTGCCTGCGTGTTTTTTTTTTCCAGGTACCCCGGTTTCCTCCCACATCCCAAAAACATGCATGGTAGGTTAATTGAATAATCTAAATTGCCCGTAAGTGAGAATTTGAATGTGAATGGTTGTTTCTCTGTGTGGTCTGTGATTGGCTTGCAACCAGTTAAGAGTGTACCACGCCTCTCTCACCCAGAGTCAGCTGGGATAGGCGCCAGCACGCCCCTGACCCCAGTGAGAAGCGGTGGGGAAAATGGATGGACGGTAAACATTCATACTCTATGTATACGTAGAAGGGAAAGGTTCTTGCACACCAGACTGTGGCGATACCTGACCTTGGGTATCGATACTGTACCACGAGAGCTAACGATGTGAGTCCAAACCTGAGTTAAGACTAAATAATGCATTAGATTACTGATGTTTATTATTGTTGTTCTTTCCAAAAAAAAAAAAAAACAACCCAAAAAAACAATGGTTACCCTGTTGTGTTAACACATTTGATTTAAATTACCATAAGTGGTAAATGGTGTCAACAGTGTCCTAATATTGTGGTTGATGACTGAATTGCTTTCTATAAAGTCATTCTAAAAACAAGGCACGAACATTCCTATTTGATCCTTTCTCTCTTTTCGGGTGATGATTCAAACACAACTTAATACAGAAGCGTTGTGTGCACATCTCCTGACACTCCAAACGTTCGTCTGACACGCAAACGTTGCTGACTGACAGTGCCGACACGCTTTTCTGACAGATCAAACCTGATTTACTATGCGTGCGTGCCGTCTGCTTGTGCACGTGTGTCATTCTGGGAGCCAGAGACGAGCCAGGGGAATTTGGGGTCACCATTGAAAATTCGATTGTCACATGTATGTCGTGGAACTTCTGGGTAGTTACTACCCAGTAGCCTTTGTTCATGAAGGCATCTCTTTCTGACTCTGCTCCCTTTTTTGTTCACTTCCATTGAAGGACTTCATGATTTGTCATTTATTGGATTAATCTACACAGGAAGCGACGGAGGGCTTATATAAAGGCAAATCGACAAAAAAAAAAAAAAAAAAAAAAGTGGTAATTAAATCCACTGAGCGCAGATGTCTGCCAATTAAGACTAAATCTAATTTGGATCAACACCAAATTAAGTATATTTGTTTTTACGTAATCCTGCTATAATACACAAACATCAAGTTTGATGCATTATTCACTGGCAAATTCTGCCAAATGTCCATGTAAAACAAAAACAAAAAAGTCAAACATGGATCTTGGCTCATTCCCCACCCCTCCACAATGTTCTGTGACAATCATCAATTATAGGAAAGCCTAAAACATATTTTGGTTGTAGAACTTTTCAGGCAAAAATAGTAAAAGTGCACAAAAAACTTCCTTCATCATCATGCATGAGGTCACCACAGCAGGGTACCAGTGATGGTAAAGAGAATGAGTATGATGATGATCAAGGTCTTACGACAAAATAGTATAGTAGGGACGAGAGTGGTCTGATGCAGTCCTACGGAGGGCACAAGCCCTTGCAAACTGTAAGCTGGTCTCAAGTCTGAATAAATCCAGAGGGCTGCGTCAGGAAGGGCATCCGGCTTAACAAAAACTTTCCCAAACTAATATGAGTGTTTATTTAAAGCATTTCATACTGGATCATACAGGGCGCCGGTTGAAATTCAGCTACTGCGGGTCGTAGATGAAGGAGAGGTGCAAATTGGATTCTTAGGCAGAAAGAAAAGAGGAAAGCACAGAGCTTAGAACTGAATGTTAGGACTATGACAAGCTAGGGAATGGGTTGGCATGATGATTAGGAGAAAGGTTGATATATTGTGTGTCCAGGAGAGCAAGTGAAAAGGCAGCAAGGCTAGAAAATTAGGGGTATGGTTAAAATTATTTTACCATGGTGTAGATGGGACGAGAAATGGAGGATGGAAGAGTTAGTTAAGAATATCCAGGAGGTGAAAGGATTGTCAGATCGCGTGATGAGGCTGAAACTTGAAATTAACGGTGTTATGTTTAATGTAATTAGTAGCTATGCCTCAGAGGTAGGATGTGAAAGAGAAGAGAAAGAAATTATGGAAGGAGTTAGACAAAGTAGTTCCGAGGATCCCAGACAGAGAGTTGTGATTGGTGCAGATTTTAATGGACATGTTGGTGAAGGAAACAGGGGTGATGAAGAAGTGATGTGTAAATTTGGCATCCAGGAAAGGAACTTGGAGGGACAGATGGTGGTAGAATTTGCAAAAAGGATGGAAATGGCTGCAGTGAACACTTTCTTCCAGAAAAAGCAGGAACATAGAGTGACTTACAAGAGTGGAGGTAGAAGCACGGAGGTGGAATACATCTTGTGCAGATGATGTAATCTGAAGGAGGTTAGTGACTGCAAGGTAGTGGTAATGGTAGTGGAGAGTGTGGCTAGACAGTGTAGGGTGGTGGTGTGTAAGATCACTGGTGGTCATGAGGAAGATTACGAAGAGAGGCAAAGCAAAGAACCATGCAGTGGAAGCTGAGAAAGCAAGTGAAGGTGAAGAGGTGAGACAGGCCCTCTGTAGGCAGGAGGAGCTTCCATAAGACTGGACCACTACAGCCAAGGTGATCAACGAGACCAGCAGGAGAGTACTTGGTGTGTCTTCTGGTAGGAAAGGGGAGCAGGGAGACTTGGTGGTGGAACCTTAAAGTACAGGAAAGCATACAAGGAAAGAAATTAGCAAAGAAGAAGTGGGATACGGAGAGGACCAAGGAGAGGCGACAAGAATACGTCCAACATAGGGCCAAGCTAGAAGTGGCAAAGGCCAAACAAGAGTCATATGATGACATGTATGCCAGGTTGGACACTAAAGAAGGAGACAAATATCTATACAGGTTGGCCATACAGAGGGATGGAGTTGGAAAGGATGTGCAGCAGGTTAGGGTGGTATGATAGAGGACTAAGGATGGAGTTGGAAATCAGTTGACTGGTGCTAGTAGTCCATCCATCCATCCAATTTCTACCGCTTATTCGAGGTCGGGTCGTGGGGGCAGTAGCTTTAGCAGGGACGCCCAGACTTCACTCTCCCCAACCACTTCATCCAGCTCTTCCAGGTGGATCCTGAGGCATTCCCAGGCCAACCGAAGGATGTAGTCTCTCCAGCGTGTCCTGGGTCATCCCCGGGGTCTCTTCCCGGTGGGACGTGCCCGGAACACCTCACCGGGGAGGCGTCCAGGAGGCATCCAAATCAGATGCCCCAGCCAGCTCATCTAGCTCCTCTTGATGTGGAGGAGCAGCAGCTCTACTCTGAGATCCTCCCGGATGACCGAGCTTCTCACCCTATCTCTAAGGGAGAGCCCGGACACCCTGCGGAGATCGACCCCAAGTTACTGGAACTCCTCCACTTGGGGCAGGATCTCATCCCCGATCTGGAGAGGGCACGCCACCCTTTTCCGACTGAGGACCATGGTCTCAGATTTGGAGGTGCTAGTAGTGTGCTGGATAAATGGAAAGAATACATTGAAGAGTTGATCAATGAAGAAAATAAGGGAGAAGGAAGAGTAGAAGAGGCAATCATGGTGGACCAGGATGTTAGAAAGGCACTTAAAGATAAAAAATGGAAAGGCACTTGGTCATGATGGACCTGTGGAGGTATTGAAGCAGGAGAGGTGGCTGTAGAATTGTTGACGAGGTTGTTGAGTATAATTCTAGAGGGTGAGAAGATGACTGAGGAATGGAGGAAATGGGTGCTGGTGCCCATTTTTAAGAACTGTGGTGATGTGCAGAGTTGTGGGAACTAGAGAGGAGTAAAGGTGATGAATCACACAATGAATGGGAAAGAATAGTAAAGGCTAGACTCAGGACAGAAGTGAGTATTGGTGAGCAACAGTATGGTGGGTGAGGGGTGTTGATGGAGAAGTACAGAGAAGTACTCTGATGGAGAAGTACAGAGAAGGTCAGAAATAGCTATTGTGTCTTTTGTAGATCTAGAGAAAGCCTATGACAGGGTACCCAGAGAGGAACTGTGATACTTCATGAGGAGCTCTGGAATGGCAGAGAAGAATATGTGTGTGCTCGATTAGTACATGACATGGATGAGGGCAGCAGAACAGTGGTGAGGTGTTGTGTAGGTATGACAGAGGAGTGTTAGCTGGAGGTGGGATTTTATCAGGGATCACCCTTAAGCCCCTTCCTCTTTGCAAGAGTGATGAATAGGCTGACAGACGAGGTTAAACTGGAATCCCCGTGGCCCATAATGTTCGCAAATGACATCGTGACCTGCCGTGAAAGCAGAGAGCAGGGAACATACCATTAACGCTCACTTTCACACCTGTGGGGAATTCAGAGTCTTCAATGAACCTAACGTGCATGTTTTCTGAATGTGGAAGGAAACCTAAGTGTCACGTATGGGGAGTAGCTGGATCCAAGAGCAGATGGAGGCAGATGTAAAATGATGAACAGTTTATTGAGGAAAGGTAATGGCGGTGGTCGTAGGTGGGTTGGCAGGCGGTGACATGGACAGGTGGCAGGCAGTGGTGAGGACAGGGGGCTGGCTTGGCGGCAGGAATGACGTGGATCAGGAACACGGGGGAAAACACTGAGAACAAGGAGACACAGGAGTCAAAAAAGGGAACAATGAATAGAGTGACTTACGTGAGGTAAATGGGCCGTGGTACCGCTGGAAGTAACTGCAATACTTTGGCGAGGATTTCCTGGAACAGGCAGGCGTATATACCGGTGGTGATGAAGCTGATTGGAGACAGGTGCTGAAAACAGAGAGGGGAGGGGGGAGACAGAGAGAGGACGCAAAGCGCCAACCCGGCTCCAATAATGGAACTGCAGGGCAGTATATGACACCGAAGTACCCACCCAAGCACTGGGGTAACATGCAAACTCCACACAGGAACGCTGAGCCCAGATTCAAACCCACAAGCTCAGAACTATGAGACAGATGTGCTAACCACTCAATCCGTACAACCCGTATCACGTAATAACAGAAAATCAAACAAGCTGGAAGTAATGAAATGTGATACTTTAAAATGGTCACGTAAAAAGTATGCCATTCTCAAGTTGAAGTGATATCAAACGGGCTATTCAAAAGAAGAATACTAATGATTGACAGATATATAAAATGAGAAATACATACTGTTCATCTGGGAGAGTGCTCAATCTGGAATCGGAGCCCAGAAAGTGAGTGAGCAATGTAAAGCAGCAAATTGACAGGAGGCGAATGATTATTTCACATCAGCGTTCTTTATAAGCTGCATGGAGACGAAGTGATGTCTTTAGATGTTATGTTGATGTCCTGCAGATGAAGTAAGACGTGCAGAAGTCTGTGGAAGTGGGCTTATTCGTGACACAGATACTGTGGACAAACTTGTGTCACCCAGGAGCAGATTGCTACATAAAATGACTTGCTGGGTCAGCATTTTGCCAATGATTACCACTTTGGCGTAAACAAGCAAAGATGGAATGATAGGAGACTTCTTCTAACAACGTCAGTGCAGCCATTGTGAAATGAATTTTAATATGCCAGAATGACACCCAGTAGAGCACAGACCACCGCAAAGGATCAAAACATAATTTGAAGCACCAAATTGAACCGACCTCTTGCATATGTCTGAATTTTGTCATTTGGATTCATACATTATTCACTGAAAAATTCTGCATTCTGAAAAAACTGGTTTGCACGGAAAATTGTGGGTTTTTTCCTTGCCTTGTGACTTTTAATGAACGTATCCACAAAATCTCTGTTTCTCCATTGTGATCGCCTCTTGACTGCAAAAGCACATATTGCGCTGAATAAAAACTTTTAAGGTGAACGGACACATTTTCAATCAATGTAAGTGTTGTTATTGTTCATGCAAAAAATAATGAAAGAAATATATAGATGTATGACACACGTATAATTAGTTTCTTGATGAAAAAACAAGATGAACTTATGTACTGAACGTGAGGGTGTATGGTTGTGTGGCTATGACTGGCGGCCTGTCTAGGGTGTGCCTCGCCTCTTTCTCAGCTGGGATTGGCTCCACTTACTGGTGAACCTAATGAGGACAAGCACTATAGAAAACGAGTGGATGGATGTATGGATGGATAGATGGATCGATGGATGGTTTTATTGCAATATTACTCTCTCAGAAAGTTAGAATCTAAGTCTTTTTTATCCACCTAGTCAACTGTGGATGTGTAACAAAATATAAATAATTATTTCCTGTCTGTTGCTTACTCCTATATTATTATTATTAGTAGTAGTAGTATTATTATTGTTTCTCCATTTTGGTTGGAAGATATGAAAGCTTTATGTTGTTTTTTTTACACTTTTAAAAAACAATTTCTAGCCTGTTTTCTGGAAACCTTGAGACAATGGAAGTCTTGTAGCTAAAATACATTTCCATTTCAAAGGTGTACTATCCTCCCACACCCCTCATTAATATATGAATATGGCAGAATGTGTCAAGTTGAATGAAACGCAGATTAAAAATAAACAGAATTAGCATGTCAGGAGTGTGTAGTGATTCTGTCAATCTTAACTATGACGGGTAAGGTTTGACGCTAACTACGCAAATTTTAATTATTCTTTTCACCGTCATATAGGTACCAATATAGGCAAATACACTGACAGCTACTGTATGGAACACTTTCAATTATGCATCTATATTGTGCAGTATGTGCGTTGTTGCTGGATTTCTCTTGGTGTTACTTGAAAGCAGGGTGAGTGCGTCTGTGTGAGTATGTGGCCTCGGGCCATCAATGAAAGGTGCCGCTGAGGGAATTCGCCCAAAGGCAGAGCTCCTCAGTCGAAAGGAAAGCTTGCATCTCTACTGCTTCTTGCATGCAACAGATGCACAAACGCATCCCTGTGCATTCAATGAAGTCATATGTGTGGCCTTGCTTTTCATGATCGCAAACACTCTTAGAAATGTTTGTGCAGGTCCCGAATCACAGAGTGGAAAGGGCTAATGCAACGATGAACTGTGAAATAAAGCAATAAACATGCTTTTGAATTTTTATTTTTCAATACGTTGAACATAATCAAATGCTGGTCAGCCTCCAATTGGTCAAGATTTCAAAGCTATTTCCCCCATTGGAAATAGACGAACAGATACACATACTTAATTCTTAGTTGCTTGCTGAGCTGTTTTTGTCCTGTTCGGCTGTTAGGTCAAGCAGAATGGAGGATCTGTATCCCTTTTATGCAGGAACAGTTTTACTGCGTCACAGTGGAGTTTTTAAGCTTCCGCTGTGGGTTCTTAGTATTATAATTGATGTTTATTGAGAATCAAAATCGAACAATCGAACAGAATAAGGTTTTTAGAGGGGAGAGAGAAACGAAGATAAAAGACAAAGCACTAATTGTAAACAGGATGAGAAAAGTAAATCATTACATATCTACAACAATGAAGCATTAAATATGAGTGTTGCATGCGGCTGTAGTGCTACACCCTGTGAGGGAAGGACAGGACAAGATAGAACAGGACAAGGACAGGAGAAGAAGCATGCAGGACAAGGTTCGTGAACCCGACTGTACAACTGAAGTGTGGTGGGATTGACTATGTAAATTATAAAAGTCTATAGGAGAAGAATCTCAATGAGGGGATACACAAGAAATTCGCATATTCATAAGTTATTTGTCACAATAAGTAAGTGGCCCCACACCCAGCGAAATAGTCCCAGGGGTGTGTGCCTGCGGACACATGCAAGTATATTGACACTGTTTTGCATACACAAAGACTGACAGAAGTGTCCTGTAATTGTTGTGCCTGCACCGTGGAGGCTGAGGACCCCACCTAATCAATCGAGGGGCGGGATCGAGAGTAGCCCGCTGGACGGGACCCAGGGCAGTCCGCCGGCCCCACCGAGGCGTCCCGACAACTGGCCACCCGGTGGAGGCCACAGGGACCCAATGCCACCCCCCCAGCCAACCACCCCCCACCACTGCCCCACACACCCCTCCCCCCTACACCTCCAGGAGAGCCAGCCCGGGGGGCTGGATAACCGCCATGAAGCTAAGTGAGATCCCACCTCCCCCCTTGTTACTATGACTGCCAGGTCCCCGACTTGTAGCTAAAATACATTTCCATTTCAAAGGTGTACTATCCTCCCACACCCCTCATTAATATATGAATATGGCAGAATGTGTCTAGCTGAATGAAACGCTGATTAAAAATAAACAGAATTAGCATCTGAGGAGTGTGTAGTGATTCTGTCAATCTTAACTATGATGGGTAAGGTTCGACGCTAACTACGCAAATTTGCCCCACCCAGCCCCACAGAGCCTATCCCAGGACCTCCCCGCCCCCGATTGTTGGCGGTGGGCCCCCCCCCAAACCAGGCAGGGAGAAAAACCCCACAGCCCGCAGGGGACCACCCGGCTCCCCCACGGGAAGAGGAAGAGGCAACCGCAGCGGGACGCAAGGAACGGAGAGAAGAGGACGAAGCAGGCCCGAGGAGCAACAGGGGGGCCCCACCAGCAGCCAGAGTGGGGGACCCAGGCCGCCCCAGCACCCACGGAACATGGGCGAGTCACCACCACACCACAAATACTCCCCGGGAGGTCACCCCAGCGGTTCCCCCCCACCCTGGAGATCGGGAAGGAGTGACGAAAGTCCCGTCCCCACAGACACCAGAACCACAAACACAGAGAAGAGAAGAAGATCCCCACTCCATGCACGTGCCCTCTCGCCATGCAAACTGATCTTAAAGGTGTGGGAAAATAAAAATAAAAAAATAAATAGAATAATAATAAAACAACAACAACAACCTTGACAACAAAGAATATAGAAGTCAAAAGTTTACTTTCACACTTATGAAAATAGTCTTGCAATTGTCAAATGTCAAATGGCACCCTACTAAGGCAAAGGAATCAACAGTCTAGATTTAGCATGTTGAGGAAAGATGATCAGCTATCTACGTATATGTGTAATTGATTTTTTCGTTCTGCTGATATTTTTTCTAACGCAATATATTCTATGATGAGATTTAGCCATTAATTGATGTTAATAGCTTTCCAGTTTAATGGAATTGTTTTCTTAGCGGTAGCTAACTCGACAAGTAATGATTGTGAATATTTATTAGGGAGGTCAATTATGCCTAAGACGCCCAGGATGCACAATCTTGGGGAAAGTGGAATCCTGCAGTTTAAAATACACGAGAGTTTTTGTGTAACCGAAGACCAAAAGCATTAAATTGGTGTGCATTCCGATATAGCATGAAAATAGGTGTCTGTGGTATTTTGGGTGCATTGCACACATATATTAGATGGAGAGTATATGTGTATATAGATGAAAACTGTTTTAATGTGTAAGTTTTTATCACGTGATCATGTGATACCACATTGCATTAGTTGGTGAGCAGCAAAAAGAAAACATATCGTCGATTACATTTTCCTAATTCTTTACTGTAGCGTAACTCACTGGGTCCAACTGATTCAGGACTTAGTCTTGATTTGTGAAAACAAATTGTGGCATTGCTCACTCATTAGTTGCCTGGCTGACAGAAGAGAAATAGATACAGACTGTGTTGACGCAGTGCACCAATCCCTCGCAATTGATCGTGTAGTTTTCCACGTGGTGGTTGTTAGAATGTACAACATCTGTAATGAAAAATCCTCGTGTCTCATAGCAGCATGCACGTTTCTTATGTGGGAGATACACTTGGTTCACTACAAGGGATTTTCTCAGTGAGCACGTTCCGATATATTTTTCTCTGGACACATTAAATAGAAGGCCTCTCTTGGATGTTTTAGCTCGGTTGTGTTTTTCAAAGTGCCCATGGGAATGTCTAGAATTCACATTGTGTGTCTGCGTGTGCATGTTTCTGTAGCTCAGGCCGCAGGGGTCACCCTTTGTGTGTGTTTGTGTGTCTTCGTTTAGCTGCAGAGCAGTTCACTAATTCTGACATATGCGACGTTGCATGTGCATGGCTAACCACGTTGTTTTTTTGCCTCATGTCTTGACGCCTGCTCGCCAAACCGACTCCACTGAGTTCAAATTACATTTTCAGCTCTTTGCTCGATTTCTTCAGTTCCTTTTTTCACCGCTGCTCTCCATTTTAGGGTTTTATTAGAGAGGACGACTCTTGCCGCCGGCAATTGTCATCGCAGCACTCCACATTCAAAGGCGTGTGTGTTTTGGAAAGCAGTGTGTGTGTGCTAAGTGCGCGCGTGTGCATACTTATTCTCTGCTTCCTGAAATGTACACTAAGTCTGCTTAAGGTGGATTTGCTTGCTGTTTTCTAAGATCGCATAATTCCGTGCAAGTTTTATATTCCTTCTAGATTGCCCTTGACTTCATCTCCCATAAATGTATTATGCTTCTCCACATCATTGCATGAATCCAACTATCACTTTGGACCCTGCCCACTAACTCTGGTCCTCACACACACACACACACACGCACACACACAAGCACAAGCACACGCACACGCACAGCTCGGGGGCTCCATCTATTAGAGCTCCATCCATCACATATAACTTTAATACGTGAGGAATAAAAAGATGCTTACACAGCTAAATGAGAAATTTCTGAGACTTGCATGACGTAAATCTGCATAGACACTTGAATGCATACACACACACTCAAACACACGCACGCAACGAACAAGGTCAAATGCGAACCAATTACTGATTTTGAGATGCTGCTTTCCGCCATGTGTGCGACACGATTACATGGATGTACACTGTACGTGTTGTTTTCTAATATCCCCAAGGGCATACGGCGAAATGCATGTATTCAGAGATCTTTTCTGCTTTTCTTTGGACCGCCTTCAACACTGTTTTCATTTTCAAGGTTTTGTCCTCCACCCACAGGTTCACTCAGGCTTTGCAGGGTAAATTGTTCCACTGTGTACACAAGGATGCAGGGCCAGCCACAAAGGATCGCCTCAGTGCACACTTTTACTGTCACAAAAGGATTTTATTCTTGCCAAACCATTACAGACATTAATTGAAAATAATATTAAGACCGAGAATTCTCAGTCGTATTGAGTCATCAGTAGATTATTACTGTTATTCATTTCCAATAAATATTTTGAATGAGAAAGCATTGAATGATGTCTTTGTTTTCCACTGCTCATTTTGGTTCATCCTCATGTTAAAATGTAAAACAAGTAACTCGTAACTCCCAATTTATATATATTTTTTTACTTTATACTCACTGGCCATATCATTATGTACACTCGCATAACCTAATGAAAAGCTGCCTTTACAAAGATACAATTTTGACAGCGTCAAAGTGGTATTAAAATAAGAATGTTTATCTTGTGGCTGTTTTGCAGTGGTGTAGAACTGGACTGCATCATACTGAGATGTTTTTTTTTTAAGCTCAGCATGACGCATTGCAATTCGACACCACTGCAAACTACAATAATAAACATAGTAAATGAATGATGGCGATCGTAAGGGCACATGACTGGCAGGGTCTCTAGAAAATATTATATAAAATATTTTCATATGTGCCATTGAAGTGGCGGGCCCCAAAGTGATATATATATATATATATATATATATATATATATTTTAATCTGGGAGTGGCCCTGTGTAAATATGCTAAAGTTAAGTGCTGTTCTTATTTTGTTTTCTTTGTCGGCGAGTTATCAGAATTGCAGTTGTTTTTGGAAAACACTTTTTTTGTTTCAGTTTTCATGAGATTATCAAAGTATATCTTATTTTTGCCTGGTGAGTATACCCTTATTTTTGTACATCAAATCATGTTTTATTTCCACTCTAAGATGCGTTGCTCAGGGCATAAATCTAGCTGGCCTACAAATGATTAAATAAACCCAATTTATAATCATTCAGAGAGCCTCAGCCACGAATGGTTTTGAAACAAAGACACAGAGACTTTTAGAAGTTATTGCTATTTCACATCATGAAATCATCCACTCTTATTTTTATACCTCACTATTGTTAACCTGGCCACAAAATGGTAAAAAAATCGTTAGAAGCTGGAGGGTGACTTGCCGGAGTCAGTTGCGTTGTTTTCGTCCAATGAACGTTACCTGAGCCTGAGGGGAGATATTTGAGCTGCAATGAAGATGAGCATGGACGGCAGCGTGAAACATACCCAAACAAATCTATTATGAGCTATATTGATCCATACTGAGTGATGGGCACCTCGCTGCAGTGCTGTGATTTTAGCGTAACAGTTTGAGGGAGAGGGGGGGAAACGAATTGCCTGTGTGATGTTGCATTTAATGGAGCAGTCTTTTTGCCATTTGGATAGCTCCTGATGATTAAAACTCTGGTTGTGTTGTGTGATTCTGCGCCATATAATGCAACATGGAAAGAGATGTTCACATGCTGCAAGCTGTTCACTCTGTTTGCTGTATTTTCCTTAATGGTACGCCTGTTTCACAGCATTCAGTGCCATGCGCATCGGGCAGGAGGCGGGGTACACCCTGAACTGGTTGCGAGCCAATCGCAGGGCACGAACAAATAAACAACCATTCGCACTCACATTCACACCTACGGGCAATTTAGAGTTGTCAATGAACCTACCATGCATGTTTTGGGGATGTGGGAGGAAACCGCAGTGCCCGGAGAAAACCCACGCAGGCACGGGGAGAACATGCAAACTCCACACAGGCGGGGCCGGGGATTGAACCCCGGTCCTCAGAACTGTGAGGCAGATGATCTAACCAGTCTCCCACCGTGCCGCGACCTTTCTTTAATTTAATTTAATTTCTCGAAGTCTCGGCGCCCTTTGCACAATGGTCATTGCACTGGACTATTGCTCTATTAGTCATTAAAACTGCTCTCATTGCTAGAGAACTTTGTATCTTTTTGCACAATTGTCAAAAAGAAAAAGAAAAAAAAGAAATTGTACCGGCATTACCAGACAACTAGCAACCCTTTATTGCCAAACAGTGACTGTTTTTCTAAATGTTTTGATGTCTCGAAAGTGTTCTCTGTCAATTGACTATCTGCTGTCGTACGAGAGCGGCTCCAACTACCGGAAACAAATTCCTTGTGTGATTTTTGACATACTTGGCAAAATAAAGATGATTCTGATTGTGATTGTGATTGATAAGCTCAATTTGTCCTCTTGTACATCTCTAATATATTTACATACATGATCAAAAATGGTTCTGATTTAAAATAAATAAATACATAAAGAGCACGTGTGTTACATTGTGGTCATCTTTGACAATACATTTCTACTTGATTAAAAGGTGTGCCCAAGACTTTTGTCAATAGGGTGTAAGGTACTTGATTTGTTTGCTTTCATAGTTTCCACGATCTTTGTTATGCGGCACGACCATCTGTTTTTCCCAACCAGTTAATTCAGTTTATAAAATAGGGGCACCGTCTTCCTTGGAACAATTTCACCAAGCCAAGTCTGCTGCATCCAGTGTCATCACTTTCTGTCTCAAAGTAAATTATTAGACGCTTTTTTCTCTTCAAAATGTCCCTGCTGTTCCTCAGTATGCAGCTGATGTGGCACACTTTGTGTCTCCACCGCGGTATACTCCATATTGATTTCACACTTATTTGCCAAACGGCATGCCTTTAATAAAATCAATTTTTCCTCGCTCCCTTTCTCATTTACCTTTGAAAGGAGGACATATTTATCTGAATTAAGTGTGGGGCACTCAAATTCCCCGTTAGAGACAGAGACATCATACATGCATGTGAGAGGCGTGGCGGGGGTGAACAAAGAGGCCACGTGGATGATACAGTATGTTGTCATAGTCTCTGTCCTCTCTCTCCTTCCTTCGCCGTGCCCCCACATCTTAGAATTGCTGAGTAGGGATTCTATAATGAGAAAACAGTGACGTGGAGGAGGAGTAAAAGAGAAAACTAAGCAAAGTGGCTTGCGGGGGCAGAGGGGCCGCGATGGAGAGAAGAGGAGTCGTGAGATCACCTTAAATAGGGGGAGATCATTCTTGCTCAAGGTCTTTCCTAATGAACAAATTATCATGCAAGGACTGACTCTTCACCTCCTCCCCCTCAGGGTTTGCATCCTGTATCTCGTCTCTCTCTTTCTCTCTCTTCCTCCTTACACTGTCACTCATTTGCTCTGACCCTCCTTTCTTACGTTTCTCACCTTTATCTCTCGCTCTGCACTTGCTCTGCTCGGCTGGCTTGACCTTGGCTCCTGCTTCTCTCAAATCCCCTCCCTATTTCATGTTTATTTTCTGCTGCATTCCTGTTTTCTTTATCAGTGTTGCTTCCCCTCCTTTCCACTGTTTACACCGCCACACCCCAGCACCCACCCCACCCACCTGCCCCCACCCAGCCTCCTTCTTTCCAAGTTCTTCCAGGCCTTAGGCAATAGTCTTCTACTTTAAAACCTCTCTATCAGCACATCCCTGCAATAGTCAGGGCTGACAGTCACTTTCACTGCGGAATTCGCTGATTTACCACACAGCCACACACATGCACACACGCACGAGCACTTACCCCCCTTGTGTGTGGCACTAACGTATAAGTGTGTTTGGCTATCCACAAGAGTATCTTCTGCATCAGTAATAACGGCAATAGCATCTCTTGCATGAATACTTCATTTCAAACGTGCACAAATGTCTGCTTCAAGGTGCGTCGGCTCCCCCAGCGTGCATCCTGCAGCTCTCATACTCGCCCTTCATCTCTGCATTAGCAGACATTACCAGCAGTAATGGAAAGGTCGCACATTTCAGATGCTCCCGATTCCAAAGTGTGTTCGGTAAGATCGCTCGTATTTACCGTTCTCAATCCCAGCATTGGTGTGCGTGCATGCGTGCATGTGGCTCGAGGGCGACAGTACATCATCTGAACAGCGGCACCGCATTGTGCCAGGGCGCGCTGGGCCGACACATTGTCTAGTACATGCTATGAACTTGTTCAACATCCCCAGTTCGTGTATATTGGAAAGAAAATGATATGAACACTAAGCCTCATTTCACAATATGTCTGTCTTTTTGTAAATGGACTTTCGCAGACTTTCGCACACTTGTTTCAGAATTTTTCACGCTTGTGCTGAAAAATGTGTTTCATCATCCATCCATCCATTTTCTGAGCCGCTTCTCCTCACGAGGGTCGCGGGCGTGCTGGAGCCTATCCCAGCTGTCATCGGGCAGGAGGCGGGGTACACCCTGAACTGGTTGCCAGCCAATCGCAGGGCACATAGAAACTAACAACCATTCGCACTCACAGTCATGCCTACGGGCAATTTAGAGTCTCCAATTAATGCATGTTTTTGGGATGTGGGAGGAAACCGGAGTGCCCGGAGAAAACCCACGCAGGCACGGGGAGAACATGCAAACTCCACACAGGCGGGGACGGGGATTGAACCCCGCACCTCAGAACTGTGAGGCTGACGCTCTAACCAGTCGGCCGCCGTGTTTCCTCATACTTAACTGAATTCTGATACTTACAGATGGACTTGAGAATGCTTTGCTATGTGCTCAAACATACAAACTCAGGAGATAAGCTATTGAAAGTGCAGTTGAAATAAAATGCCGGAGGGAGCCGGGCTACTACTGCACAAAGTGAATTTGTTTTTTGTAAAGTACAAAAGGTTCTGAAAATAAATCATTGATTTGCCACGACTCTTAATAATATAATATTCAACAACTTTCCAATTAGATGACACAAAAACCATTATTTTGTATACTAAATAATGCTTTGTGTATGTGTGTATAAAACATACTTTTTATTCATACTTTATACTACTACCAATAATACTACTTTATACTTTATATATTCATACTTTATAGACACGCGCATGCATGCACACAAATATACACACACACACAGAAACACACACACACACAAACCTCAAGTGACATTTACAGTTCTAAAATAGACTCCAAATCTAATAACCAGATCTGTTGTTGACCAATACTGGCCACTCATGCCAGAGTAGCATCTGCTCCATTTGCACACTGATTGAGGAGTATCTGCAACATTTGCACAATCAACGTTGTCCCAGATTATCGCACTACTCGTCACTTTAAACTCCACACACTCCTTGAAGTCTCGGCGCCCTTTGCACAATGGTCATTGCACCGGACAATTGCAATAGTAGTCATTCGAACTGCTCTAAGTGCTAGAGGACTCTGCATCTTTTGCACAATTGTAAAAAAAAATAATGTACCGGCATTACCTGACAACTAGCAACCTTATATTGTTCAGTGTTTATTATTTTTTTTTTTTGTCAATGTCTTTATGGCACAAAACTGTTCCCTGTCAATTGACTGTCTGTTGTCGTACTAGAGCGGCTCCAACTACCGAAGAAAAATTCCTTGTGTGATTTTTTTGGACATACTTGGCAAATAAAGATGATTCTGATTCTGATATACAATTTCAAGTAATATGTGTACTATTATGTGTATATACTTTATACATACCGCCATATTTTACAAAGCTGTCCATATTTTTGTGGTTTGGACTATGTGGGTGCGAGTTTGGCATGTTGTTTTTTTTGTTTGATAAAGACAGAGATACATGTCACAAGTGAGCCTTAAGGTGCAGCATTGAGTATAAGCCCAATGTCATGTATTGCATTTCAAAGCAGGCTTCATATCTTCTGCAGGGATTCAAATCATGCACTTTAGCAGCAACCTTCTTTGTTTACTACACATTGCATAGTGTAGGTATAGAAGCAAAGTTTTTGTGTCTGCACCTTCAAGAGGCTATCGTAATGCCGTATAAGAAGGCTAGAACAAACCGAGTCCCATGTAGACAGAAAATCCGCAGGTGCAACAAAAGAGGAAAATACTCGCTCTGTTGATGAAGCACAGCAAGGCCAGACCTCAGTGCATGATAAAACCGAACACCCAAGGGAAAGAAGGATGACAGTGGAAAGAGAAAGAAACTCACAAATATTTGTCCACAGCTCCCTCTCAACGAGTCTAACAACGTGATGAGTTCAAGCGTTTCTGTAAATGTGTTCATTGTTGCTAAATGCAGTCCAAGCAAACACTGATTCATGATACATTCATGCTCTCCTCGTTTTGTCCTAAGTGACCATTATAAATAATGGACCCAGAGCGTAAGTATACCCACACCTGCTCGGCGCCTCTCACCGTGGGCAACTCCAGAGTGGAAAAAGGTCCAACCCCTCTCAAGAGGACTGGTACCAGAGCCCAAGCCGTGTGTGGAGGCGAGCCCGACTATATCTAGTCAGAACCTCTCAACCTCACACACCAGGTCGGTCTCCTTCCCTGCCAGAGAGGTGACATTGCACGTCCCTTGAGCCAGTTTGTGTAGCTGGGGATCGGATCACCAAAGTCTCTGCCTTTGGCCACCGCCCAGCTCTCACTGCACCCCACCCCATGGCCCCTCCCACAGGTGGTGAGCCAATGGGAAGGGGGACCCACGTTATCCTTTCGGACCCACGTTACCCTTTCGGGCCGGGCCCCATGGGTGTAGGGCCGGCCACCGGGCGCTCGCCTTCGAGCCCCACCTCCAGGCCTGACTCCAGAGGGGAGCCCCGGAGACCCGGATCCGGGCAAGGGAAACCTAAATCCATTAATTTGATTTGTCATAGGGGTTTTTGGAGCCGTGCTTTGTCTGGTCCCTCACCTAGGACCTGTTTGCCATGGGTGACACTACCAGGAACGTGAAGCCCCAAACAACTTAGCTCCTAGGATCAACCCCTCCACCACGATAAGGTGACGGCTCAAGGAGGGGCATTATATTCATTTATTTCAAAGATTTTGGTCAGTATTCGCTTCCAGTTTCTAGGGGAAGTGTAACTTCTTGTTGATCTTAATTTGACATTTTCCTCTCTTTCTGTGAGTGATCCTCACAACAACTGTGGTCCCTCATCCAGGCTCCACTTAAAGTTTTCATAGATTTTAGGAACAATAAGTCAGCCACAGACCACATTCCTCTTCTTGACTAAACTAACCTGACCTTTAAAATATCTAGAGATCATATTGATATTCAAAATGGAAACGGCTTTTGGCAACCTGGAATGATCTCGCAATCCCATCAGTGAGCAAGTGGACACATCACGCCTCATCATGCATCTCTGTGTACAACATGGTTCCTACTATAAAAGTTATAATATTCCCAACAACAAAACCTGTGTGAGGGAGTCTCAGCACTACTGTCGACAAACTGCCTCTGAGACTGACAAAGGAAGTTCTTCCACCACCAAGCGGCTTGACTCTAATACCTTCAATTCCCTTTAGCCAGCATCCAAAATTACGACAGAACCTGGATGGATTCCGCCACCTCAATCCTTCCATAAACACAAAATCCTAAAGTGACCTTTGGTGGTAGCATCCAGAGAATTTGTTCCTACATGTTGCAAAGCTCCATATCCGGGGACACATCCCTCTAATCAAGTTAGCTGGCTTTGCGAAAATATAGTGTCAGCAGTCTCACAAATCAGTTTTAGCATGGTGAAAAATGGGGGAGACCACTCGGTTTCCTTTGAAGAGACAGCGGCCAAAAGCAAAATGCTTCAGCAAGCGCTGTCAAGACAGTAGCTTTCTCAGAACTTTACAACTTAAATTCATACAAAGAACAGCAGCAATGAATGCCTTTCTTCACTCTTCTCCTTACTGACTTCAAGCAAGAGAGATATTAGCTGCATATCAAAATTACTTTTTTACTTGTTGATCTGATTGGCTTCTAATGGATGTGACCGACTCAACGTTCATACCATTTTATTATTCATGAACTACTTTAATCAATAATAATTTCTCATTAAGAATTATTCTACCTTCCGCATTACGAACTTTGTATAGCAAAAGTTATTTATTCTTTCATTCAGAAGACAAACACATAGACAAAATGTATTTTGTTGACCATTTCGTGTCTTTCACGCGCAAGCAGTTAGAACTTCCCATTTAGTAGCAGAGCGATTACAACACGTACTGTAAATGTTAGTCAAAGCTGTTGTTATCTCTTGCGGGCAAGTTTCACTTCCTCTCATGCAGAGGGACACGGCAACTGGTATAAAGACCTTTCTACTCCGTACGTTCATCAAAACACCAGTACTCCAGATCTCGTGCCGATTGTATCAAAATAAATTGTAAACATCAAATTGGACTACATCGATTTTATCAGTATGCTTTGTAAACTTAATATTAGTCTGTTTATTGAGTCTCTTCCCACACACTGTTCAATTATAGAATTGGGGTGAACATTACATGTTTCCAAGCAGAGTAACATTTTGTATGATCAGAAAGTCCAGGATATTTGTCACATTGATGCAAGATGAGTAAAACGTTGTGATTTCAAAGCCACTTACAACTTTGATGAGTATCTGCAACCTTTCTGCAAATGTCACCAATCATTGCCTTTTCCAGTAACATACAAAGTATACAATCCTGTCTAAAACATTTAGGCCACCTCTGCCTTTGTTGTTTTAATTGCCTTTTTCACCGCAGTCATTTTGAAATACTTCACAGAGAATATAAATTGCGAGCTGGATTATACAAGCGATTTTTAAAAGATTTCCAAGAAACTTGGTCAAGGTACATGTGTTTAGGAAGAACCCATATGATTTTGTGATCATACAGGAATGTATTTGTATTCTCATTGTATCACTCATGTTAGTCATCCTGCATGAACCAGAAAGTAGCCTCCGAACTAATAGATGTACTAATGAACATAAACAACGTTGCACAATTGATAATAGCAATTGGTATTTTTTTTCTATTTTCAAAAAACTCCCAAAACATTGCAATTTTCACTGAAACCTTTTGAAAAGGTTCACACATTTTAGTATGCAACAACTCGAAATGCCCCAGGCATTGCTGTTCCATCTTTCCCAGATCCATTTCTGAAATTTGTATGAGCACAGATCTGCTATGACATGCTAATATACCTTCTGCTCTCAAAAACCAGCTACAGTTATTTCAGTGTGAGAAACTAATAACATCACAATCCCAAATGACCCCAGGGTTGTGATTTCCTGATAAAAAAGACACATTCAAAAAGCACACTGCAGACAATGACGAATTGGTGATGCAAAAGCATCCATTATGAACATCATCTATTATCATCCAGAATATATATTATTCTTTTTTGGTCTGAATACAAGCAGTCTTATAGAGAGACTGGATGATCATCTTTCAAAGCAGATCATTGGTTCAAACATATAATGGAACTCACTTTGTGCAAAACTATACTTTATACACTTTTGTTGTCAGCTAAAATGTTGTTTTTGTTTTCCTCCTTATTGGAAGCTTCATGCTATTTTCTTTCACCAGTTTTTGACTTCATCCGACTTTACAACACAAGCCGCCTGCTCGAAAATGATTACACTCGCCGTCAGAGCCCTCTTCGGCCTCGACGCAAACTAAGGTCAGACGGTAGCATCGTCCAGCATCCTGAAAACTTTCTGTTCCGTGTACCTTCATTGCCCTCGATGGCGTGATACTGAGAATAGTTGAAGGACCTTTGGCCCCAAGGTATACATGTATTATCCAGCTCCTCATCTTTCCATATTCCAGCCTATTCCATTCCATCAAGTGCAATCCCCTGCGTTGTCTATGACGCACAACCTTCAGACTCTCAAATACTTCTACTTCGACTAGTGATCCGCTTTTTGACATAAGAAATTGGAGGATGTGCATTTTGGTCATTTACAACCATGCATTTGTAGTTGTTGTTTTTTTTCTGCATTTGTACACTGTTTTGGAGGAATTATACTTTTCATGCAATAACAATAAAGGCATCTTGAATGTGGAAAAATTACAACAAACCAAACATGCAAAAGGCTTTCAAAAATACTGTGAAATCCTCTCATTTGAAATGGATACGCTTGATGGAAAAAAATGACTGTGAAATAGATGAGGGATAAATAATTAATTGGTGTTTTTATGCATTTGTTGCTGACATGAGACAGATTAGGTGCTGATTTAAATACCAATGTAAAGGATATTTTTCCAGATAAAGGACGTTTGTTACTGGCAAACTACATTGTAAACATAACGAGTACCAGCCTTGAAGTTTGTGATTCGCCTTTGTTTGAATAGCCCTCTCTTGTTCTCCCCTGTGTTTAGCATACGTGTCGGGAGCAGCTGCGGTTCAACATGTGCAGCTTCTCTGTTATCTTAAGTGCCTTTTCTCCCCGGGGCATACGAGAAAACGTGATACTAAGGGCAGCAAATCAAAAAGGAATAAATCACTGAACGTTTGGCGCATATGCGCCATATAATGTATGTCAATATGTTTCGGCCTATCTAAGAATGCGAGCGTGTGGTTTAGTTGTCCTCATGCAGCGGCTGTTTGTTTACCTCCTTGTGTTTGTTAGTGAAACCATTGAGGTGTGTGTCCATATTTTAGCATGGCCCAGATGATTCAGGGTAATTGCTCCTTATATGGTGAGCTGTCAGTTCACATCACTGTGACTGAGGGAGGGAGCAAGAGGGGCAATTTATTCCACCTACCCATGACCCCTCTTCTCTCCTTTTTAATGGCGATTATGAATGATTTATGCTCGACTGGCATGCATATGTGTCTGCATGCTACAATCAGGTGTTAATGTGCTCATGAGTAGAGTTGATTTACCAGTGGCGTACTGTTTGAAATTGAGAGCAGCACATGCACTGCCCCCCCCCCCCTGCACAATATGTATTTCATATTTAATAATAATTGCAAATGAATGTTTAAAAGTTTAGTTTCATAATCTGTTACTTTTTTGAGTAATTTTCTTAGTTTTCGAACCACGGCTTAGATCTGGACCCGAACACCTTTTAAGGAACATTTGGAATAAAACAAACACAACTCATCACAAGCACAACAGTGCAACCTCCAAAGTCCAACAAATTCCTTTCCATTGAGTTTTGAATTTCACAAAACATTTTTTTCCAATAAGAAAAGTTATTCATGAGCTGAATTAATTTGTTCCAGGTTCAAACTGTCGAGATGACTCAAAATCTTTTGTTCCAGTAAAATACAACTATCCCTCAACTTTTGTCCTCATCAGTGTCGCAGTTGACCCTGCAGGTTGGGGGGGCGTCTGGCTTTCATAGACTTTTATAATTTACATAGTCAATCTCATCACACTTCAGTTCTAGAGCCGGGTTCGCGACCCTTGTCCTGCATTCTTCTTCTCCTGTCCTTGTCCTGTTCTAACTTGTCCTGTCCTTCCCTCACAGGGTGTAGCACTTCAGCCCCATGCAACTCTCATATTTAACGCTTCATTGTTGTAGATAATGTCACGACTTACATTACTCATCCTGTTTATAATTAATGCTTTGTCTTTTGTTTTCGTTTCTCTCTCCTCTCGAGAAACTTTGTTCTGTTCGACTGATCGACTCTGATTCTCAATAAACATAAATTATAATACTAAGAAACCACAGCGGAGGCTTAAAAACTCCATTGTGACACAGTAAAACCGTTCCTGCATCAAAGGGATACAGATTCTGCATTCTGCTTGACCTAACAGCCGAATAGGACAAAAGAAAAAAGAAAAAGAGATGGCGCCTAAGCCAGCTGATTTAGGCCGAGAGGCAGCCAACATTGATTGATTGATATGAAGTTATTATTTATTATTATGTCGCCTATCTTTACGGTTGGTGCACCAGCAATTACTTCCCATGTGTGTGTTTGTGAGTGTCTGCCCCCACCTCTCACTGTGCTTGCTTAACTCTGCATTCATGGTAAATATGGTTTGGTAGCAGAACGTTTGGTTTTCCGGTGTCTGTGAGCGTTACTGTGAAGTCGCTGGGATTTGGTGGCGCACTAAAAGACATACGGATTATTGTGTGTTTAAAAAACTGAAAAATAAGGATTAACGAGGACAGTAGACAAAAGAAAAGCAAGAGAAAATACATGTGTGTGGAACAACATGCTCATGTACACGTACAGTATGTGCCATTGTACATTCTCCATTTTATGGATTCTTTCATCCGTGGCCCAGCAGTAGTTGTAATTGGTCTCTGATGGGACAGACCCGCTGGGTTCCGGCAGACGTTGAATGGCGCCTTTAAATATTTCAGCCCGGCCAAACGTGAGGTCTCTCGCCTCGGGCTCACTTAGCCGGCTGACCTCGCTTCTGACAGAGCGCGAGGAAGAGCACCTCATAGGCGCAACGTGACATCTTAAGCTGTTGCATACGCTCAAAAACCTTCGGAGGTGGGGGAGAAAGTATGAGTCACAATAGGAACTCATGATATTTGCTGCAACACAAGACTCAAAATCTTTGAGCTCTCTTTGAGTTTGAAACACCCTACGGCCACAATCTATAAAGACCAGTTTACTTCCTGACTACTACAGATGGGAATGATAATTGATTAATCATTTCATTTATTTTTTAAAATGTGGTCAAGTTTGAAATGTATTATTCATTAATTATGGATTGACCAATTGAAGCAAATTGAATGCAATATTCGGCTGTATCCAACAGCGGTACCTTTCATAATGTGATGAGATCCAGTAAAAGTGTATGAAAAAAGGCAACCTTCACAAAGTAATAACGCTAAATTTGTATTATACTATTGTAATGTAATTGCAGTGATAAAAAGGTAGAACTGCAGGTATTGATAAAGTGAGAAAGCAATACAGTATTAAGTAGTTCAGTGAACAACCCCAATTCCAATGAAGTTGCGACGTTGTGTTAACCATAAATAAAAACAGAATACAATGATTTGCAAATCATGTTCAACCTATATTGAATTGAATAAACTACAAAGACAAAATATTTAATGTTCAAACTGATAAACTTGATTGTTTTTAGCAAATAATCATGAACTTTGAATTTTATGGCTGCAACCCGTTCCAAAAAAGCTGGGACAGGTGGCAAAAAAGACTGAGAAAGTTGAGGAATGCTCATCAAACACCTGTTTGAAACATCCCACAGGTGAACAGGCTAATTGGGAACAGCTGGGTACCATGCTTGGGTATAAAAGGAGCTTCCCTGAATTGCTCAGTCATTCACAAGCAAAGATGGAGCGAGGTTTACCTCTTTGTAAACAAGTGCATGAGAAAATAGGCGAACAGTTTAAGGACAATGTTCCTCAATGTACAATTGCAAGGAATTTAGGGATTTCATCATCTACTGTCCATAATATCATCAAAAGGTTCAGAGAATCTGGAGAAATAACTGCATGTAAGCAGCAAGGCCGCGAACCAACATTGAATGCCCGTGACTTTCGATCCCTCAGGCGGCACTGCATGAAAAACCGACATCAATGTGTAAAGGATATCGCCGCACGGGCTCAGGAACACTTCTTGGGTATAAAAGGAGCTTCCCTGAATTGCTCAGCCATTCACAAACAAAGATGGGGCAAGGTTCACCTTTTTGCGAACAAGTGCGTGAGAAAATAGTCGAACAGTTTAAGGACAATGTTCCTCAACGTACAATTGCAAGGAATTTAGGGATTTCATCATCTACGGTCCATAATATCATCAAAAGGTTCAGAGAATCTGGAGAAATCACTGCATGTAAGCGGCAAGGCCGAAAACCAACATCCCTCAGGCGGCACTGCATGAAAAACCGACATCAATGTGTAAAGGATATCGCCGCACGGGCTCAGGAACACTTCAGAAAACCAATGTCAGTAAATACAGTTCGGCGCTACATCCGTAAGTGCAACTTGAAAGTCTACTATGCAAAGCAAAAGCCATTTATCAACAACACCCAGAAACGCCGCTGGCTTCTCTGGGCCCGAGCTCATCTAAGATGGTCTGATGAAAAGCGGAAAAGTGTTCTGTAGTCCGACGAGTCCACATTTCAAATAGTTTTTGGAAATTGTGGATGTCATGTCCTCCGTGCCAAAGAGGAAAAGAACCATCCTGACTGTTATGGACGCAAAGTTCATAAGCCAGCATCTGTGATGGTATGGGGCTGTGTTAGTGCCAATGGCATGGGTAACTTACACATCTGTGAAGGCACCATTAATGCTGAAAGGTACATACAGGTTTTGGAGAAACATATGCTGCCATCCAAGCAACGTCTATTTCATGGACGCCCCTGCTTATTTTAGCAAGACAATGCCAAACCACATTCTGCAAGTTACAACAGCGTGGCTTCGTAGTAAAAGAGTGCGGGTACTGGACTAGCCTGCCTGCCGTAAAATACCGCAACGGAGACCCCCGACTGTTGAACAGCTGAAGCTGTACATCAAGCAAGAATGGGAAAGAATTCAACCTACAAAGCTTCAAGAATTAGTGTCTTCAGTTCCCAAACGTTTATTGAATGTTGTTAAAAGAAAAGGTGTAACACAGTGGTAAACATGACCCTGTCCCAGCTATTTTGGAACGTGTTACAGCCATCAAATTCTAAGTTCATGATTATTTGCTAAAAACAAAGTTTATCAGTTTGAACATTAAATATCTTGTCTTTGTAGTGTATTCAAGTAAATATAGGTTGAACATGATTTGCAAATCATTGTATTCTGTTTTTATTTATGTTTAACACAACGTCCCAACTTCATTGGAATTGGGGTTGTACATTAAAACATATACTACTTGTGAGAATTGTATTTCTCTAAAGTCCTCCTTTAACCTCAAGCCAATCCAAATCTTTATTGTGACAGGGTCAACAATAAACGTGTCAACTTGCTACATGGCAAAATTGATGAGTAGCACGTGATTTCTTTCAGCCGAACACCTGCCAGTTGATGGCTGTGATCTGAATGGCAAGTGTGTCATATTTTTGCAAAACATTCATGAGAAAGTGTCACTCTAATGAAGGCGACCTCCCTTACCGTCAATAGTTTTTTTCATTTCTAATGTCTAAAATATTTCTCTAATCCCCACTTAATCAGTTAATTTATCAATCAGAGTTTTGTTCTCTGCCTCTAAAGTCCCCTAAATCTTAAATTGTTCATCTTATCAAGACATTTTGGACAATTTTGACGATTCCATCTTTGTGTGAACAACGCCCGTTTCTGTTTCTAGGCTACTAAGCAAAGTCCAGAATCCAGTACTTAGATTTTCTTGGAAGAACATGAAGGATTAACTACAACAAAGTTTGTGGGCTCGGCCCCCTCTTGGGTCCAACATCAGTGATCTTTGAGCTCTGAAATGTTCTTCTGAATGAGTCACAAATCAGTTTTTTACTCTGTGTACGACACAATGGTCTGGTGTCCCAACACTTTTGTCCACATAGTGAATTTGGTCCATTCAAAAGGTACTGACTGGCCAAGGTGATGGCGTGCAACATTTGAGCTGTCTAGTGATGTCTAATGTGCTTGATTAAGCCTGTGCAGATGTCCAATTGATTTGGGCCTTATGGTGGGCTATCGTGAAGAAGAAGATGGCAGTGAGTTCAGCCCACCACGCATGGCACGTCTGCAGCGCTGTTGTCGAGCACTCAATCATTCGCCATGTCAGTGACATGCTGTCATTAAACTGCTGTTTAAATTCCAGGTTAAGCTGCTTCCCCTGACTCTCTTCTGTGAACCGCATCCTCATTAAAGCTTGTCTGCCTGCACCTTGTTAAACCAAACGGGCATCTTATTTTGCACATCAGCGCCACAGCGTACAGCATAACACCGCATATTTGCCTTGCCTTCATCTTTCCCCTTTCCCACGTTGCTCGGCATCTCTCTTACTTTCTCTGTCACTCTTTTTCTTGCTGTCTACCCACTCATTCCAACTTTTGTCCCATCCTCCTCCTCCTCCTCCTCCGTGGATGTATTCTCCCTCCCTCTCCAGCCTATTCAAGCGGCTTCCAAAGATCCCAGGCACAGGGAAACAGATAATTCCCAGATTCTCTGCAGAGGTGCAGCAAGTAAAAATAGAGAAGGTTACCTTTCATGTTCAATTTTTAAAGGAATGTTTGAGATTTTCTCAGGATGATTAAAAAGGAATACTGCTGACAAGGTCATCGAGAGACGCACTCACGCAGAGAGGCTGGTCCAAAAGCCCTTTGGGATGCTCGGCTGTTTTTCAGATGTAAAACAGCAAAGCAAGAACTGGAGAGAGGGGGGAAAAGAAGGGGTAAAGTGAGAACATGAATGTCAGGGTGAAAACAACCAGGACAATGTGTTTGTACTGCCCCGACTGCCAGGAAGCCGGTACACTTAAATTGGCTATTTCAAATTTCATTTCGCAGCTGTCATGTATGTTGAGATAGCACAAATTATTGCCGTATGCATTGCCTCAATTCTGCATGGGAACATTTATTTGTGCTTGTGTGTGAAGCCTTATGAAGGTTTAACGTTTTAGCTTTAAGCAGCCGGCGATCACTAGAGACCAATTATCTGCCAGGGTTAAGGAAAACCCCCAGTGCCAGAGATGGGAGATTGTGTGGGGTTCTGACAAGGCTCCAACGTATTTCCTTCGGCACGCTGTTTGTGTATCCTGCATGTATATGCATGCGTGGCTGCATTATTAATCATTAGAAAAACTCATGAGCTGACACATTTTTTTGTAAACATAGCCACTTTTATCGTGTTTACTACTCCCTAAATGTAACAGCGCAACACGTTTTGACCAAAACGTGCTAATGTGAGGAGCAGGGGGTCATGCACTGCAATTTAGCCGCGACCCCAATAATGTTAACGTATTCTGAATGTGTCCCAAGCACTCGCTAACACTCACGATAGCGAAGACTGACAGGGTTGCAGTGGGACAGAGTGGAGTTGGCGTTTGCAATCCTGCATTCAGAGCGCGTCCGTCTCCAGAGGCATGGATGAATGGCCTGATTCTCTCTCCACCACACTTTTTGACTTCCCAGGCCTCTCTTCGTCTCTTTCACACTTTCTCACCATCCCCTTGCTCACCATTTGTGGCTTGTCTTTTTGTCCCTTTCACATCACCTTCCATCTCCAGGCCCACAAAAGCAGCTTTGCAAAGCTTGTAGATACACTTGATGACATGAAATCGCACAATTTCCAAGTCAGTTTTTCACGTAGTAAATCATTCACATCTTAATACAAACCTCGCTTCACAAGAAATTCCAACTGTTCAGACAATCATTTCTTCAGGCTAGGTATAAATACATAATTCATCTGTAATATATACATTTCCTGTGTATGTTCCTTCTCTTGTCTTACTAATGATTTACATACCAGAATTTCGAACCAATATTGCTTTGATTCACGAACTGCGCTTCTGTTTGCAAATAGTCTTGGAATCCACACGGAACGCTCACTTGCATAAATGTCGTTCGCTGTGTGCCTGACATATTTCACATATAAGTATCTTTTTTTTCTGCGCTAAATTTGCTCTCAGTATGGCTCCCAAGAAAAACAAAAGTGCAGGAGATAGTGCTATGGAAAGCTTAATGGTATTAGTGTTGATAAAAGAGGGAAATAACAGCTTAACACAAGCGTGGTGTTCGTGCTTCTTATTCTGCTACACAGTTTGGCAAAAACATCTGTTTCGGCAAGAGCCGCCCCGCCGCCCACTCCTCCTTGTCAGCGGAACTGAGGTCATCCAGCATGAGTCCGGCCGGCCGCTCAGCGGGAAGCTCCCATTTTGCTCAACTCTGATTATGATACCTCCCAAGCGCTGTACTACTCTAAGGAACAAAGAGACAGTAAAAGGTTCATTTGTTTCGAGATTCATTTTTCACATTACCATAAAAACAAATTAAACAAATGATCCAGATCATTAGCATTCACAGAAATGTAAATTGAAGGTGGATGCTTATCACGTTTCGACACATAAAGTATGTCAGATAAATATGATTATGTAAAGCTTTGGTTTGTCGTGCTTTTGCGTGATTGTAACAACAAGAAGGAGTTAGACGTTTCCTACATTAAGAATTGTCTGTGGATCCAAGGTCACCAAAGGTCAAAATAGTCCCACTCATTGATTTGACAGGTTACAAATGTTAAATTCTTGGCTGAGGTCGGCACTCTTGCTGTGATGATGAGAGCCTGATTTTCTAGTTGCTGTAGAACTGTCCACTTGCCTTAAATTCACATGTTTCCAAAATATTATTGCAAACTATGACACGTTCGACTGTAGAGTACTTGCAAACGTCCCAATTCTGCGCGTCATGCGTCATTTATTGTTGAGGTGGACAGAATCCAGTGTGAAAGGTCTCTGCTGTTGGACTGCTGAGTCATGCTTTATATCACAAGTCTCAAGTGGACCACTGACAACTCTGGGAGATTGGGCCAGGGAGAGAACAATCTTACCACTGAGTCATCTTGACACATTTTGATTGTAGCTCTAATTAATGTATGTGTGTACATACTGAGTGTGCATTAGAATCAGAGCTATACATAAAGTATGTATGTCTTTACTGATGTACGTATCATATAAGGCCCAGTACATGGAAGCAATGCTGACTTCTTTGTGCTGCATCTTTCTGTTTGATTTTATTCATTGTCAAAGTTGATTGCTTGACTCATCTATAGTCAGTAAAGTCAAACAAAGGCAGACATTTGGTTGTACAAAGCACATCATGGCACGGGTGTTCAGCAATGGTCAGGCTATTTTCAAGATGATCCGTTTTTGTGGACTGATAAGGAATCAAGTATCGCCTGCATAGAGCCAAATCGGAACCAACAAATCGGGACTGCAAGTTAATTTACACGGGAAGCAAACACTGTCCAGTGGGACAAATAAAAACAGGAGGTTGGTGTGAGCCACTATTCAAAAACAAGCTAAGTGGTGGCAGATTAGCCACTTTCTAATTTAGTCACCCATGGATGCTTGAATTTTGAGAATGCTTTCATTTAAACGAGGCCAATTATGCATTTAAAACAGTTCCCAGGTGTCTTCAGTTAAATGTGTTGTCTGTGATGTACTTGTGGCAAAATACCCTAAAGACAGAGAATTACATGATATTTCTCACCACTCAGTTTTAGCCTCACTGAAATCATCCATGATGTTTCGAACACGAGTCACTGTCATTTATGGCGCTAACACCATGACACCAAAGAGCTCTTGTCAATTTGTGTGACAATCGGTATATGTGCCACGTGCAGCTGGCGCAATTATTATTAATTTTTCCATTTTAAAGCCTGAAACCTTCACAACAAATAGAAAACTGAGTGGTTTGCTTCTCATAGAATAAAATAATGTGTATGGGTCATTTTCATATTATTTGATCAATAACAGTGAAGATCTGTTCAAAAATATATATATAATTTAGCTTTTATTTTTTTATGCCGCCTTAGCCTTATATGGTTAATGTTTCCCATGCTGAAGCAACTAATCATCTAGTCTTGGTTTCGAAAAGTTATTGATGATTTAAAATTTTAAGTATTCATAATAAGGGCAAGGCTTATTGACAGAGCAAATGGTGGTGAATTACACTTCTTTTTATAACGGTAAAGACAAAAGGGCATCATGCACAGCTTCATAAACATCATATTATGTGCGCAAGTTACATGTGTTGCCATTCAAATTCTGCACATAAAAGTGCATAAATGATCCTAACTACGCGTTAAACCCATTACACTCCCATCTTTGTACAAACGTAACAATGGTAAAGTCATGCAATAGTTCCCACACTTTCACAAATTCATACATATTCATTCATATCTTAGAAATAACACAATTTATGTATTCATATGTTTATGTATTTTTATTTATTTCAGAAAACGTTGCAAATCATTCAACTTCATTTTGGACACCTAACTGTAAAGACATTGTGGCATTAAGAGTTTGAAAACTATTACATGAGAATATTTGTTTCATTTTAGGAATAATTATGCCCTTTTGATGGAAAACAAATGCCAGTGATTCAAATACTCATATCAGTAAAATTAACAGATTTTCAAAAGGAAATTCAGTGGGCCATATCTTTACCGTACATTTACGTTATTCAAATGATATGGAAATGTACCCATGTACTATGCTTCTAATAACAAATCGTCACCTTCCAGTCCACTTCACCTGCTTGTGCTGTCAGCACTTTGTTGCTTAACAACCAAATGAATTATCTTTTACAATTTACATGATGTTCTGAATTTCAATTTGCGACACAGAACACAATGCCCCCATCCATTTGCTGTACGAGAGCCTGTCGTTGGTGCTTTATCTTAATAACCCAAGTGCAGACAACCTTCGATAATGAACATAACGTTTTGAGCTGATTATTGACAATGCTGGCCTCATTTTTTTCTGAACTGAGAGTGATTGATGCTCACAAGTAAAATCAGATTGCTAAATTGGCCATTAGCTTTTTAAGCTTTGCTTGTTTCAAAGTGTCATTGCGGTAAGTACTCGATGGTAGTTTGAGCTTTGGGGAAACATGGAATCACCTTGCCGCATATCATTACAAGATAGAATATAGAAAGTCATTGTTAAAATATTGCATATACAGTGCATGTAGAACCCCAATTCGAATGTTTTGGGACGTTGTGTTAAACATGAATAAAAACAGAATACAAGGATTTGCAAATCATGTTCAACCTATATTTAATTGAAAACACTAAAAAGACAAGATATTTAATCTTCAAACTGATAAACTTTATTGTTTTAGCAAGTAATCATTAAGTTAGAATTTTATGGCTGCAGCACGTTCCAAAAAAAGCTGGGACAAGTGGCAAAAAAGACTGAGAAAGTTGAGGAATGAACATCAAACACCTGTTTGGAACATCCCACAAGTGAACAGGCTAATTGGGAACAGGTGGGACCCATGATTGGGTATAAAAGGAGCTTCCCTGAATTGCTCAGCCATTCACAAGCAAAGATGGGGCAAGGTTCACCTCTTTGCGAACAAGTGCGTGAGAAAATAGTCGAACAGTTTAAGGACAATGTTCCTCAACGTACAATTGCAAGGAATTTAGGGATTTCATCATCTACGGTCCATAATATCATCAAAAGGTTCAGAGAATCTGGAGAAATCACTGCATGTAAGCGGCAAGGCCGAAAGCCAACATCCCTCAGGCGGCACTGCATCAAAAACCGACATCAATGTGTAAAGGATATCATCGCATGGGCTGAGGAACACTTCAGAAAACCAATGTCAGTAAATACAGTTTGGTGCTACATCTGTAAGTGTAACTTGAAACTCTACTATGCAAAGCAAAATCCATTTATCAACAAGACCCAGAAACGCCGCCGGCTTCTCATCTAAGATGGACTGACGCAAAGTGGAAAAGTGTTATGTGGTCCGACGAGTCCACATTTCAAATTGTTTTTGGAAATTGTGGACGTCGTGTCCTCCGGGCCAAAGAGGAAGAGAATCATCCGGACTGTTATGGACGCAAAGTTCAAAAGCCAGCATATGTGATGGTATGGGGCTGTGTTAGTGCCAATGGCATGGGTAACTTACACATCTGTGAAGGCACCATTAATGCTGAAAGGTACATACAGGTTTTGGAGAAACATATGCTGCCATCCAAGCAACGTCTTTTTCCATTGACGCCCCTGCTTATTTCAGCAAGACAATGCCAAACCACATTCTGCACGTGTTACAAAAGCGTGCCTTTGTAGTAAAAGAGTGCGGGTAGTAAAAGAGTGCGTGTACTAGACTGGCCTGCCTGCAGTCCAGACCTGTGTCCCATTGAAAATGTGTGGCGCATTATGAAGCGTAAAATACGACAACGGAGACCTCGGACTGTTGAACAGCTGAAGCTGTACATCAAGCAAGAATGGGAAATATTCCACCTACAAAGCTTCAACAATTAGTGTCCTCAGTTCCCAAATCTTTATTGAATGTTGTTCCAAGAAAAGGGGATGACCCTGTCCCAGCTTTTTTGGAACGTGTTGCAGCCATCAAATTCTAAGTTAATTATTATTTGCTAAAAACAATAAAGTTTATCAGTTTGAACATTAAATGTCTTTGTAGTGTAGTCAATTAAATACAGGTTAAACGTGATTTGCAAATCATTGTATTCTGTTTTTATTTATGTTTAACGCAACGTCCCAACTTCATTGGAATTGGGGTTGTATAAAGTCAGCTCAAATTCCGCTTTAAAATTGAACATACTACATACGCTGCTGAATGTGATACGGTAGATTCATTCACATTTTATTCTAATTCAGTCATTTTTACTCCGTTTATATATATAGAAATACGAAAACTCTAAGGTGTTGGAAAAGCCTGAAAAATGATATTAAAACTGTTACAATTTGACCTTCGTGTACTGAACATCATCTGCTGGACAATTTATGTAGACACCCTGACTAAATGCTGCAATATGCTTTCCTGTCCTGGTTCAGTGTAATGTTTGAAGCAGCGGAAAATATTTTTCTTTTTGCTTCTCTTGTCCTTGAGTAGATTTGAAGAGGGTTTTGCTTACAAGTAAAGTCAGCCAATAGAATTATTCCTGCAAGTCTGCATGCACAGGTTTATTCCACGAGCTCAGTCAGGAAATCAATGCTGAGGCGAACTCATTAGCGACGAAAACTTTTCTGTTTTACTCGTAATTTTCTCACATCTCAAGCCCCAAATATAACGAGCAGAAGCAAAAATGAAACTGTGAAACATGTTTACTTTTTATTATTGTTGTTTTTATGTTTGGATTTCATTTTTATTCTATGGTATGATACGGCGCAGCACGGTGGACGACTGGTTAGCACATCTGCCTCATAGTTCTGAGGACCTGGGTTCAAATCCTCGCCTCACCTGTGTGGAGTTTGCATGTTCTCCCTGTGTCTGCGTGGCTTTTCTCCAGGTTTCCTCCCACATCCCGAAAACGTGTGGTAGGTTGATTGAAGACTCTAAATTGCCCGTCGGTGTGAATGTGAGCGCGAGTGGTCATTTGGTTCTATGTGCCCTGCGATTGGCTGGCGACCAGTTCGGTGTGTACCCCGCCTCTCGCCTGAAGACAGCTGGGACAGGCTCCAGCACCCCCGCGACCCGCGTGAGGATAAGCGGTACAGAAAATGGATGGACGATATGATACAGCGGTACATTATATGAAATAAAATCCCTGATATCTTTCTATGATGGAATCAGAAGATTTCCAAAATGGCAGATATCCAAAAGTAAGAAAGGTTGACTGTTATCCCCAATATTGCATCTTACTTCTCCCTCTTTTTGTAGGCTTTTAGCCCCGCTTTGAGTGAGGCAATTTTGGAGCATTGTCTGACACTCCTCCCCTTGGACACGATGCAAAGACTTTTTATGTTTTTATTTTTTTTTTCCAAGCATAGCCCAAGCTGAACACCTGAGTCAATTTCTTATGTCTCCCAGCACTGTGTTTCTATTTTTTCCCCATCCCTTTCATGTTTCATGTTGTGTGCGCATCACTCCTCTTCTTCCTCACCTCTTCCTTCACCTAATGACTCCCTGGAGTCCAACTTCACTCCCACAACTGTCTACATGTTTATTTTAATTCTCTTCCCATCTCTCCTTTTTTATCTCCTTAACATACAAAATGGATGAAAACAAGACCTTGAGGGGGAAATACACGTGAGAATAATGTCAATGACTGCATAAAAAGGTATGTGTGCATACATGCAAGGATAAGGACATAAACATGCTATCGTATACACGTACTGTATTGGTGGATGAATGGCCGTATGCGCAAGACGCTAGTTAAACTCCCCAAGGACGAGGGAGGTTAGCAGTCAGGATACATACGAATTCAAAGACCAGCCCGACGTCTTCGCACGTCTTCTATAATTAGAACGCGGGTCAATGCGAAATCTCTGCAAAGTCAGCAGCTCAGATGCACACATAGTGTAACTGTGGTGTATACATGCACTACTGAGGACTAAGTTGCACTTTTAAAATTGTGTTCCCCGCCAGAGGAAAATGGAAAGATTAGATCATATTTGCGTTTTGCATGGCATTTAGGTGATCCATCTGTTACCTGTTTTGAAGAGTGCAGAAAAAATCTAGACATCAAAATACAAGGACGCATCTTTAAGTAACAGGTAAAGGGTATTGCCTGTGTTTGTTTTTTGTTTTTTTGTAGTTTGTTTGTTGTGTGCTAATATGGGTACCGCTAAGTGTTCACCACAATTTCAATTCCAATTTTTGACAGATGTGTCAGATGATGTTTGAAACCCTCTTCTCTTCCATTAACCAAATTTAGCACATCTTTTCCCCCAAACGTTTTACAGTGTAAAGTATTTGCTAATCCCATGCATTAATAACTTTTAGTTATCGGAATAACAAATACAGTTGAACATCTGAGGTTGAATCCAATCTATTCCAGGGCACTCATCAATATCTCATTTCATTTGCATAATAATTTGGTATGCGGTGGATTCGGATACCCCCTGCCCCTGAAAAAAACAACAACATTCCCATAGGAAATCACAGAACGACGTCTGTGTCCAAATTCAGCATCTGCACACGTCACAGGCTGCATTTGAAGGGTGATGATCGCGCCTAATGAAGGCTGTCCCAATTCAATAAAGCATGAAGGCTAAGAAATGCGTCCTTGTTATTATTTTGCTGTAGACACAAAACAACATTTTGTTTTAATGAACATGGAGCAAACAGCAGTTAAGAAGCGAGGACAATCATCTCTTCAGGCAAGGTATAAATACATAATCCATCTGTAATATATACATTTCCTGTGTATGTTCCTTGTCTTATTACTGAAAGAAGAGGCAAATGTACTTTTAATTCTTGCTCTGATTGCAATTCAAAGTTTTGTGCCACATAAAGGCATATTTTGCACCCAAAAACATTTTACTCCAATTCTGAATTGCACAACTTGTTGTTCAACTTTGGCGGTTGGCGGTTAGTACAAAAAAAACCACATTAATATAACTTACAATATTAGATTTCATAGAAATCATACAACGACAGTTTATTTAGCAAATATCTACATGTCATTGATTTCCTTATAGTTTATTGTAAAATGTTACCGTTGTCGGTTCACTGATGGTGTAGCTACACATTCGCCTGACTTTGGTGCAGGCAGTGTGGGTTCAGCGAATGTGTGCGCAAATTGTTGTGTGCCCTGCAACTTACTGGCGAGCACTCTAGGATGTAGCCCGAAGTTTGCGTTCATAGATTCTTGCTCATCCACCACGCTGAGCAGAATAAGTGGAATAGAAAATGGATGGCTGGATGTTGATGGAGTTGCGATCTGGAAACAGCACATTGCCTTCGCTTGTGCAGCTAATTATGAATTATGTTCAAGGACATCAAGTGTTATGACAAAAACAGAAAGCGCACGTTTTGAAAGCATAGCTAACACAATGTGTGTATTATTAAGACCAACTACAGTGAGAACCACGGATCATACAACCTATGCTCGATACAGTACGCACAAGCAGTGCACATTTTTGTAACAAAGACATTTTGTAATAATTTTTTTAGTGATAAAACTACAACTTTAGTTTAAAGCTGCAGTGCTGTTTTACAACAACAGTTACCGCTTTGATATGACGTGTAGGCAATGCCGAAGCCCCCGCCTCCCCACAGTGTGATTCGAGAACAATTTGTTTTGAATGACAGCCGGTGGGGGGGAAAAATGGATGCTTCAGAAGGCATCTTTATTGTACAATTATATTCCTGCTTCAGAAAAGCAAAATAATATCTTTAGTGAGCTTTTTACAAATGTTAGACAAGGACCCCTACCCATTGCGACATAAAATGTGTCATTTCCGGTACGTCATTTTCGGTGCGCCAGAGGGAATATCGCCAGTCGACACGTGATATTAGAGGAGCTGATAGGCTCAATCGGTGAGCAAAGCAACTTTACTGAGAGGTTTGCGTTGAAGTCGCAAAGTGTCAATATGATCAGCTCCCTTTTCCCAAAGCAATCTGAGACGCTGAAACGCTGTGTCAGCATTTCAACCTGCAACTCTGTCTGGCTGCGGCACAAGCGCTAAGTGGGAGCATGATACATAATTGATGTCCACTTCTCATGAGCATCTGTCAGGATGTTGGCCGTGTTTGTGCGTACGTGTGTGTGTTTAGAATTTGTGAATGCCAGGGGTCATACAGACCAGTTCACAAACGACGTTTTGAGCTTGACGTCGACTCGTTGCTGGTGACGTGTTTTTGCCGTGGTAGAGGTTTTAGCAACAGACCTGAGCGTGAGTGAAATGAGTCCATCACCTTAAGCCAGTCACGATAACAAATGTTTTCCCAACAACTATCACGATAAACGATAACGATAACTTTTTTTAATGCCTCTGAAATCATCAAAATAAGGCCCGCACTTATTATTTATTTTAGTTTATTTTCTTGCTTTTAAATGATCATTGTTATTAATGTAGTTTCCTTTGTTATTTCTCTATTTCTCTCTCTATGAATTGTTTTTCTTCACTCTGTGATGTGAATCCCCGTGGGTCTGCAATAAAGACTAAAGAGCTACGAGTCTAGCCTGGTTTAGATGAAGCCTTCAATTCCGATTATAATCGCTTTAGAAGCCCGAACCGTTTGGTTTCACGGGGTGGAAAATTCCTTTTGCAAAACCCATTAGAAGAACATTTTCGCCGTGTATACCGTCATTCAGAATAGAGCCGGGAAAATGCGCAGTGACGTCATCGTTTACGCACGGCATCAATATGGCGGCTCCGGATGGAGCTCGTATCCAACTGAGGTCTTGTTTTTAACTACTTGTAAGTTGTTTATGTCATTATTTAAAAATAAACGTATAAAAGCAATCTCAACTACTATGCTGAATAGACGACGGACCTCCATCTTGATAAATGACGTGATGGTCACAACGAAGTGCGCGTGTCTCATGGCTGTTCCGATGAAGTGTGGTGCGCATCATGTATACACCCAATCGGAATAGATCACGTCACATGGAAACAGTTGACTGGAGATCTTCAATCGGAATGATGTAAATCGGAATGACAAAAACATCTCCATGTAAACCCGGCTACTGTGTGGTTGGTCCGCTGAAAACGAGCCCTTCACCTGTCAATCAAATATATGTTGATGTTCGCTGTAGTCAGCTACTGGCTGAATAACCTGCGCCACTGAGGTTATGCTTAATAAACACTTGACGTTCCTGTCTTTATGTTAATTAGGGACTAACACACACAACCACTCGGACAGGCTCTGACGTTTTAAACGACTTCGCCGCAGGGGAGCGAGCTGTTTAGCTCCTTAACTTGCTAGCTCGTTAACTCGCGGCAGGGCTAGTGACCACAACAAACAGTTGACGTTCCCTTAAGGGTCTGTGCTGTGTGAATCTACCCGCTGCACATAGCGCAATGCTGTGGAGTATTGGACGGAGCCAACGCCGGCAAGAGTGTACCACGTGTGTCCGCCGGCGTTCCATGAGCCCACTAGCGGGTAATGACACAGTCCAACTCTGTCGGCTCGCTGTGTGATTCGCACCCCGGCTCACGATAAACACGACAATTTGTCCAGTCCACAAAAACTATCTTGTCCATTTTATTTATCGAACGATAAGTCGATATAGTAATTATCGTGACAGGCCTAACCATGTTTAATTTAAATTGTATTCCATTTCTGAATGTGCTTTGGTAAGTGAGGGAGAACTTGGGATGGGGAAAAAGCTATCGGCTCCAGCAGGATTTTCCAAAAAGATTTGGCCTGCACTATGAAAGTGGCAGGAGAGTGGGAATTATTTCACCGCACCCGAAGAGGTCTGTGATTTTTAGCACACACCGCAAACTGCTGTGTTGGGCCCAGAAGCAGGACAGATTGACCTTTGGCCAAGTTGTGGAAACGTTACCTGGCTGTCCAAGCGGCAAGCACAGATGCAAGAACATTTTTTTTTCCTATGGGTGGAAATACTCTCAGGCCACAGCGAGTAGCCTTCTCCCAGCCCACGTCGATGCGAGGGCATTTCCGTGTTTGAGCTGTCCATCGTCGGTGAATATAGATAATTGCAAAGCATTCGCTCCTCATGTGATTTTTTTTAATTTTTTTTAAATTATAGTACTGTACTGTAATATCAATGACCTCAACTTTCATCAAACTTGTGTAAAACAAAATCTGTCTTTTTGGCTTGAAATGTCTATCATGTGTTCCATTGTACAAGTATCTTGTGGACATGTTCTGAATGTCTTACTTGTGAACTCAGTTGCCAGCAGTTTCAAGGTGGTCATGGCAACATTGTTACTAAGGCTTTGCTGGAAGATATCATGTAGACACAGGAAGTGGATCCAAAGTGAAAAGTGCTGTTGGTTGGTGTTGTTGTTTTCCTCTTTTGCACTCGGAGAACATTAAGTCAACCTGAGAGTCATGATGAGCATTTATTTTAGTCTTGAGATGTTTGCTTTTTAAAAGTACAAACATATTGGACTTGCACACGTGTATTAATTACACACACACACAAAAATAATTTCTTCACCAGCAGCTGGATTTGGGGTGCAGAACCACATTTGCTCCTATCCACGTAGGTCACTGGTTGCAGCCTGTGATGATGATGGTGATGGTGATGATGATGATTCACATGCTGAGGGGTGTGTTCCCTTGGGGCTCGTGCATGTCTGCATGCATACAGTATGCATATGTCCGCATGTAAGAAAATCGGACATCTCTTCCCTCGATGTAAATGAAGCAGACAATAAAAGCCATAACCACACAGCATAACATTTCCAGAAGGCTACAAAAGAACAGAACTTGAAGACGAGTTACCTTGCATGGAAAACAATCCCACGCGCTTGTGTTCATGTATGCAAAAATATTTGAATTATTCATTTGATCATATATTTATAAGATCAATAAATTATTAAAAGCAGTAATGCACGGATGCAGAGGCAATTAGCAGCAAAACATTTTTGTTGTGTTTTTAGAGTTCTCCCTCCCTGGTTATCTATGCGTTCTGTCACCCCTTTCCCCATCGTTAAACAGAACCCAGTTTTTATGATAATATTGTGTGTCGAGCGTGTATTGATCTTCATCCAGGCTGCAGCCCTCAGGATACACACACACACACTCACACACACACACACACACACACACACACGCTGTAGCTGTACACAATAAGTACTCAATCTCAGGCAGGAAGTTGTGATGTTGTACCACTCCCTCCACAAGTGCAGAAACACACCGAGGTGCAGAGCTATTCATCTGTCTGGAGGAGGTCAAGCTTTGAGTTATGCCACGATCTCCCGGCCTGGCCGCAACAACCTCAGCGTGGGTGTTCGAGGTGCGTGCGTGTGTGTGTGTGCGCGCGTGTGTCAAGAGGACAGGGGCAGAAATGTAATGAGTGTATGGGGCTCTCGCAGGGCAGTTGAGGTGGAAAGGGGAACGCACGATTCCTGAGAAGAGGCACAGCATTTCGGCTCGGCCTGCGTGGTGGCTTGGACAAAAGTCTAGTGCAGCGCAGCAATAAATATTAGAGAGGCTTACAGAGGTCAACAGCGAATGAGCAAGAACACCTCAACGCTACCAGAAGAGGCTGCAGTGGCAAAATGTGAACCCACGATGTATCGAATGTGCATGTTTCGAAGCGCATCCGTTTGTATGTAAGTCTGTCTACGTAAGTGCATGTGTGTGCGTGTGTGTGCGCGTCCTGGCAACAGCGGAGGGGCAGATGCTGTCGGCACTGCAGGCCTACTGCTTTACAGCCTTCTGCGGAAATGTTTCGGTGCCAACCTGAGCTCTCATCCGCAACCAATCATGTGCCTGAGCCCGCAATGGAGCTGAGTTAATGTACACGCGCAGGTCATGTACACACTTGAACAGTAAAAAAAAAAAAGATGATATTTTATTCGTTCACGCTATATCCAGGTCACTGAAAACAGACTCTATAATCAGGGTGCACCATTTATGTGGAGACTTCAAAAACTATAAACTGGAACCAATATTTTGGGGGGGGTCTTCTCTCCTTTATGATCCCACTGTTACCTCAGTGAGTGAAATTTATTTTTGAAGAAATGTTTTTTGTTTTGTTTCATTGACAGTGTAACCACCAAAGTCTGAGATTGGGGTCGCTCCAATTTGATTTGATTTGGAAACAAATGATCCCAGTAGAAACCGAGAGAAAAGAAATATTGTGATAAAACTTTCATTGAGTGTACAGGCACATTTTAAGTAACCTTTCTCCTGTTATGTTATGTCGCGGAACACTTAATTTTTACAAATGGCTTGTTAAAATTGGTGAAAAGTTAGCTCGAGAGGTCTCGCAAGTAAACAAGATTAAGTGTTGACTGAGTAATTGATCATTTTAAGATATACCGGTGTTGTCTTAACTCAAATGACAAATGATTAATGCGAAGGAGAGTTGCATTTCTAAAGTGATTAAAGAGGTGCACAACGTACCACATAGACACAACACACTTTGGAATAAAGACGTTAAAGGTTCCAGGCCATCAATTTTTTAAAATTTGTGTCGGAAATGCCCAGGATGCCCTTTTTCAATCTTTTCTAGTTGGTCTTTTTGGCGTGGCAATTGATATGGCCGGATTTCTCGTTAATATTTGACCTGTAAATGCGCTTTGCTCTGATTGGATTGCTGCCATTCTTAATTTAGGTACATATAACAACTTTGTGGCAGCCAAGCGTTCATAGCGACTTCGCGTTTGAATCCTCGAATTCTTTCCGTTTTTGAATAGTTTGTCCGACTATCATTGTAAAGCGCAATTCAAGAAGTTGTTGGCTCACTAACAGGCAATGTGAAAGGGGACGAAAATAAAAAGAGGGGGGGATCTTTTCAGGTTATGCTTGTCATCCGCTACCACTGCCTTGAATTGAACGTTCAACAATAAATCCCGGCTTCGCCATTTCATCCACAGTTACATTATAAATGATAAATATAGTTAAGTATTGTTGTTAAACACAACGCACAGTATGTATACTTTATATATATTGAATGGCTGGTCGGCAGCCGAGGCTCCTTAGCAATTTCAAATCCGCCCGTTTTGCAAACCTTATGCCGTTTATTGCCTTTTGCATTTAATTGACAAACCGCATAGATGTCAAACTTAATCCATGTCACAGGCTCGTTTTGACCTATGTTATGCATAAATCAGTAGAAAATTTGTATTTTGATGGCATAGAACCTTTAAATACGTACAACAACACACTTTGGAATAAGGTTTGCCATATTGTAAAACATCATCCATTCATTACGGTGGTTTGGAAGCCGATGTTTTGTGTCACAATACCAGAATTTTTTTGGAATGAATTTCAAGTTGTCCACTCTAATGGGTATTTGAGAGGTGCCACTGCAATACGTTTATTGTACACTGTAGGAAATATGTGTAAGGGTTTAACCTAGGAATCTTCCCATTGATCTGGCCCACAATGTGAACATTTCTGTATCTTTTCCAAAGTCACTGAGGTACATACGTATACTCTATGTTTCCAAGCAAGTTAAATGAAGAGTTAAGTTGAAAGTGATTTTATTTTTATTTTTTAAGTCCACACACCGTATAATTACTGTGCACCTTTACAGAAATGCTCACACACACATCCACGCATGCATGGGGACTCCCGAATGAGGAACGTGGTTAATAAATGTGTTTGGTGAAACATTGTGTTCCTGCATTCAGGAGGGGAATGTTGAAACACGCTCGCTCCCTCCCTCACGCACACCAGCCAGGGGGGCTGCCTAAAGCGACATTTAGGCATACTTCATGAGCAGCAATATAAACCATAGAAACGTCAGAGCTATTGTGCTCATCAACCTGGCCATACTTACTGTATATTTTACTGAGCGCCCTCCTCTACTGTCTTCGTTTTTCGTTTTTTTTTTACTGCTCTCAGCTGTCATTTCCCAGAGAGCTTGAACTCGATCCGAGCGTGTCTTCTGGCCATATCACATCGTCCTGTCCAATATGAGGCTGTCACTTGCCTGCTGCTGCAGCCTCGATCACTTTACACGACTACATCAAGAATTGAGGAGGGTGAGCTGTCACCAAAGGACACCCACCATGTATACGTAGCAAAACATCTACATTACCTGTCAATGCAATTAATTTACCCCCTGTAGATATCAACAGTATCTATGTGATATTGGTGTTTATTTAAGTTAGAATAATGCGGTATATTGTGATATCTTGTGTCCAAAAATTATTTTTCGTGGTACATTACCATGGTACGATTTTTGTACCCTTGACATTTGACTTTTACAGCTGCTTGGAAAAGGTACAAAAAGTTACATTGGAGAAAAATAACCTAGCCTAGCCTTTTAGCACAAAGAACAGTATCTTTGTAAGCCAGCTATATTTTGCTCGTCGTACTTGGTAAGTCGGTCATCATGGACACCTTTTGTTTTGCTGTTTGCCAAAGTGCAAGTGAGGCCATTTACTGTATGTTGCACCGTCTGTTGGTGTTTTTTGTCTTTCAATCTGTTACGTTCACAAAAAAACAAATCAATATATAAATCAAAATATTTTAAAATGAATTTCATGCAATTTATAACCAGTTGGTGGACAGAGTGCGTGGAGATCTGCTCTGCTGGTTAGTTTTTGGTGTTATTGAACCTTGACCTTCAGAGGGGGCCCATGAAAAACATGGCCAGAACAACAACTTTTGTACTTCTTAAATCAGACATGAGACGTTTTAAGCAATATAATGAGGTCACCGTTCAAGTAATGTTACTAGTTTGTTTTTTCTCGAGCAGGAGCAGACTGAAACTATTTTGCCAGTGACCATGAAATTTTGGTTCAGAGAGCAAGGCATAAATCTTAATGAGAAAACTCAGGCATATGCAAAAAGTGGTTGTCTCAGAAGGAGACAAGGATATGCAAATTAGGACCGGTGGACCTTGGCGGATGTCTGCGCTTTACTTCCATGTTCAAGATGTAAGATGATGTTCTTTAGCCTGTCTTTGTCTGACAGCAAATTACTATTTTGATTTAGTTTTTTGTTGTTTTATTATTATTATAGTGTGGCTTCAAAGCGGCAGAAGTGATTCATTAATTCATTTGTTCATTTCCCACTCAGTGACAGTATGATTAGTTAAACTTCTTCCTGTTGCTTTTCAGGCTAGCAGTACATGCTTTTTCACTATCGGATATTTATATTGTTGCTCTTATGTTTTTATTTCTTATTTCCTTGTTTTGTACTGCATATTTGAAATAAGCTTCAATCAATCACTCAACAGCTGTCTCTCTATTTGTGCCCTGTGATTGGCTGGCAAATAGTCCAGGGTGTCATCATCTACCGTTCACCCAAAGTCATCCGGGATAGGCTCCACCTCCTCGTGACCCTGAACAGGATAAAAAAAATGTGATGGATGGATCACTTAAAAGTGAATTTCACTTCACATCTGTAGGAGGATAAAAAAAAAAACTACATTCAGAAAGAACAACAGCCTAAACTACATTCAGCGTCTTCAAAATCAAAGGCAACAAAATAAAAGTTACCTCAATACGATTTGGATAAATAAATACAACATTTAAAAACAAACATAAGTTTTTGAGAGAAGCGAAGCCAGTCAGAGTAAAAGATAACAAGAAGGCTATGAGTAATGCAGGAAGGACAGAGAGGATGGAAAATATGAGGGAAGCAGAGAGGGCCTCACAACAGACGGATGCTGATGACAAGCTTGCAAGAAGAGGAGGATGTGCGTGAAACAGAAGGAGAGGTGGAAGCAAGCCTGAGAGATGGAGACCGATCACAACCAAGCTAAGAAGAGCCAACAGCTGTGAGAGCGCAATTTGATCCTGTGGGGCGCACACACAAACATTACACTGTGTGTGTGTGCGTGCGCACAAAAAAATGCACGGGGGCACAAACACATGCTCACACGATCCAAAAGAGCCACATTACACATGAAATATTAATGGGGAAAAGCAATCAGCAAAAATGGAGATGGAGGAGACAGAGAGAAGGGATGGGGGTGAAGAAAGGTGGCAATGGTAGAAAGGGAAGGATGAAACCAACATGTCTCCTTCCGGTCCTCGGGTGACGTGAAGACTTCAGCTAATTGATTTGCAGTTTGGATAATAACCAGCGTAAACAACCTGCACAAACAGCATATTTACAATTCATGTGTGCTGGCATTATCTACTGTAGGTTAAAGATTGAAGGGATTCTAACATGGAAAAGGAAAACTACAAAAATGTAACAGCAAGAAATAGCAAAATAAACAAGTCAAGCGAAAGCTTACTCTTCATTAAAAAAAATTACTACAATGGCACTATATATAGCTTTAAAAAAAAAAGTAGCTGCTGGTGTATTCTCCACACCCCTAACCAATCTCATAAGGAAAAATATTTGCAGTGAGCTCAGATATGTGTGACAATTTTATCCATTGATGAATGCCATGCAACTTTGGATGGTGCATGTGGATGGCGCTACATCCCTGTGCTGAAGCAACCGCTTGACTCACCTGACCTGACGTCGTGTGATTTTTTGTATTTTTTGCAGCTCAAGGGGATCATCAAGGGGGAACCGTTTTGAAGGCAAGGACAGCATCGAGACGGCCCTGATGACCAAGCGGCGCAGGATGCGGGGAGAATCCTTCCAGGGCTGCACGTAGGTGCAGCACAGAAACTTTGGAAAGTGCGGCACACTCCACGGGGCTCACTGACGGGAAAAACTGCACGATTATTGCCAAAATAATTATCACGATTATTTTGATCAATATTGTAATCACGATTTTTAATCATGATTATTCCACATTAAGGAGAAATCTTTATTTTGCACTACTTTTCAACGCACAATATGTAACAGTTTTCTGTGCAAAATGAATGCTTAAACAAGAAAAAATGATAGATAATAATACAAAAAAATGTACCCCAAAAAAATCATTACAAAGGGCTCACTGAATAAATGCGCTATTACAACGTACAAACACGAATTGCAACTTAACGGAAGCAAATACAGTTCATGCATAGAAGGCAATAACATTAGACTGCAAGCTCTGACTTTTCATTTGAAAATCCCCGCTGTCAATATAGCGAATTGTCCAGGACGGTCCGCCTTCGTTGTTCTGCTTGACCGTTGGTCAGTCATGCATGCTCACAAACTGCAAAGAACTCGACAGTTGTGATTTCCCTCTTTATTTACTTCCGGTGTTGTTGTTTTTTTTTTTATTTCGGTCAGGCCAACCAAAAACTTGAAATCAAGGCAGCCCCTACAACAACGATTGTTCATGGTGTCTCACCGTGACACGCCGCCTCTCTGCCAACATGCTGAGATGGCCAACTTCAAAATAAAATATTTATATATTGCTACATTGGACATCAATGCCATTTATTTATTATGCTTTTATTTTGAAGTTGCCAGAGCTGAATGAAGCTGTAACCATGCGATCGCCCCCTGGTGGCTGGCTGTCGAGTTTGCGGGCACAGCTGCAAATGTAGCACTTTGCATACGCCTGCATTTTGCCTGCATTTTAAATGTTACAAATCGCACATGATCAGTTTCATTTAATCGTGACACTCTGTGACAAAAACATTTTCAAATAGATAAAAATCATGTATGCTCATTTTCAAAGCAAAATGCATGTGTTTCATACGTGTGGGTGTATGCGTGTGCATGAGCGCATGCGTGCGTGCGTGCGTGTGTGTGCGTGTGTGAGAGAGATAGAGAGTGTGAGTACATCGGTGTGTTAATTCATGATGATTAAGCACTAACAGTCAGGTGTGTTTGTTCACTTACGGTCTTTACTGCCCCTTAAAAGCGTTGCGTAATAAGGCCATCAATCAGCGTGACGGCACCAACATGTGCGCGTCTGTCAGAAAGGTCAGAAACATGGGGAGGTTGCGCAGAGCACAGGCGGTATTGCTTCACCGCAGGAGTTTAATCAGAGGGAGAAAATTTGGCCGCCCGTTGGCGCGCGCACGCACACGCAAACCGTGTGGACACGAACGCGAGTGGAGAACACGCGTTACTGCACAGCAGTAGCTCACTTCTAATGAAGAGCGGAAACGTTGTGGAACAGAGTGTCTCAGCAGGTGTGAGGAGAAAGGAAGCAAATAATAAGATCAGCGCTGCCAAGATTACAACGCTTTCATTGCTGGCCTTAATCTGCTCGAGCGACTTTTCTTTATCACCGAGGATCATCTTCCCACCTTTAATTTCCTGAACTGTACGGCTCAGGCTTTCTGTCATTGTGTTGCAGTCAATACACAGCATCCAATGTCATATTGTGTCGTGCCGTTCTCTTATGGTGAACTTCCATCCGCCCATCCATTTTCTGAGCCGCTTCTCCTCACTAGGGTCGCGGGCGTGCTGGAGCCTATCCCAGCTATCATCGGGCAGGAGACGGGGTCCACCCTGAACTGGTTGCCAGCCAATCACAGGGCACATACAAACTAACAACCATTCTCACTCACATGCACACCTACGGGCAATTTAAAGAGTCACTGATGCTCTGTTGTAGTTCACCCCGTGGGTCAAGTTCTTCCACACCAAACTCATCTAAGCATGCCTTTGTGGAACTTGCTGTTTGCATTGGGAATGGAAAAGGGCCTTCACCGAACTGTTCCCACAAAGTTACAAAAGCCCACAGAGTGTTTGTCTTAGTGAGTTGAAAACAGAGAGATGTTTCTCAATAGCTGTGTCCATATAGTGCATGTGACCTGATCACGACTTCTCAAATTCATATTAAACATGTTGTAGTTTTCAGTGGTGTACAACTGTGTAGTGTATACTGATAGATGTTTCTGATATTACTTTGTTTCATTGCAACAGCGCAAGGGAAAATCAGGAATTTGTAGAATGTGCGAGTGGACCGAATCAAGTGGATGCAAATGAACCCACAATATTTCTGGTTTAATATCAAAACTACAGAAAATGTTTTGATGGTATTCCAAATAAATCAATATAATTCAATCACATTCTTTCTTCAGTTGTGTTTTTTTTGTTTGTTTGTTTTATCTGGAGGGAATGTGTAATCAGGGTTGTCTGTCTCTCCGAAGAACGATTTCAAGTTTTGCTTCATTTGGTATTCCAGTGAGATCTTGAACGTAACACATCAATACTGGCAGGGAAAACCTGCTCCAAGCAAATAAAGTGAAAGTGTCAAAAGTAAAAATCAGCTCTTGCCGTGCCTTTTATTTGCCAACAATCTGTAACTTTCTGACAACCTTCATTGTAGCGCAGAACGTTTCCAGAGGACTGGGCTTGTGTTTGTCTGTGCCTGTGTGCTTGTTATTCTGATGATGGCGGGAAAAGAGGAGGAAAGACTCCCTGATCTTCATTAGGAATGACTCAGCTGCTTTTTCAGGCTGTCAGCATTTCCAAAGTTTGATTGCGGTCTGTCTGGGGCATGCCGGGAGAGCTGGTCAACACAGGAACGGAGAGTTTGGACTGCAGACTTGAGTGCCAAGTGTGACAGACTACCAAGTGACAAATATGCACGCCCTCCCTCTCATTATCCGATTGATTTGGTTGGTTGGTGTTTGTGACACGTCTGTCTTTGTGTTTTTCCCTTTGCATTGTATTTATAGTGCTGTTGGATGCGTATAAAAATCTGACCTCTGCCAAGGCCAAACCATTTTAATTTCTATCATCGCCAATGTTACGCCTTCATGTGTATCTTGTCTCGGACTCCATTCCCAAAAGTCTCGCTCGGACTGGCCAGACTCGAGATTTTCCGTCAAGACCAGTCGAGACCAGCACTGATCTGCTATTCTTGAACTTCATTAATGTGATAGCAAGTACAAGCACTTGATACAACAACAAATAGCTTCAATTCATGTATTCCTAACCCCCACCGCCCCCATAATGATTGCAAACTTCTCGGCGTAGCGACCGACGGACCCCAAACCCCCTGCTGCAGTCTCTTGTTTCTTAAATGCGACCAAGCTCTTCTTTAAATCTTTAAGAGGAGGAAGAGTTGTAGACGGCATATTTTTTGGCTAGCACATGTATTGAAAAGAAAATTTATTTGAAAGTGAGAATGCTCTTTAACTGTTCAACCTTGTCGTGTTTTTTTTTTTCTTTTTTTTTTCTAGTCTTGGTCTTGTCTTGTTCTCGGCGAGTGCTGGTCTCGGGCAAGTCTTGGTCTCGGATAGTATGGTGTTGATCACGACACTACTTGTTCTGTCCCTCATGCATAGGCCCCACTGGGTTTCATAGTTTTAGACTTGCTCATTTAAAAACAGACAGATGGAGAAATAAACTATCCATCCATCCATTTTCTGAACCGCTTCTCCTCAGAAGGGTCGCGGGCATGCTTGAGCCTATCCCAGCTATCTTCGGGCAAGAGGCGGGGTACACCCTGAACTGGTTCCCAACCAATCGCAGGGCACACATAAACAAACAACCATTCGCACTCACATTCACACCAAAGGGCAATTTAGAGTCTTCAATTAACCTACCGTGCATGTTTTTGGGATGTGGGAAGAAACCGGAGTGCCCAGAGAAACTCCACACAGGCGGGGCCGGGATTTGAACCCCAGTCCTCAGAACTGTGAGGCTCGCTCTAACCAGTCATCCACCGTGCCGCAGAAATAAACTGGTACGGTAATAATTTAAAATGAAGCACCAACACAAAAAGCAAAACATAATACAGATAAGTTCTCAATTATGTAAACTTTCTGTTAATCCTTTATCCTTTTTTTGTGGATCTGTCCTGTCAAATATGGTCTTTGAGTCTCCAAACTGGTCCTGTGTGATTGGTTTGTTTGTACTCATGAGGTTTCTTGGTTTGCAAGTTCATTTCTGCTGCACAGTTTTGCCTCACAGTTTTAGCTTGACTTTTTATTTGTTTTGGCCAATTCTTTCTGCCACTGAGTCTTGTGACCCTCAGGCAAAAATCTCATTAATTTTGCAATAGACTCAGTTTCTCACTTTCTGCCTGCAGATGGAGTTACACATTTCGTCATTCTGTGTAACACTGCTCATACAACACATTTAGAATTTCCATTATCATTGTGTCACCTGTTTGCAGGTTTATTAATTCTACAGTGGAGCCTCCTTATTTGAGCACAATTTTCTGTAATGATAAATTTTTTTTCCATCATTTTAAAGAAGTTTCTGAAAGAGGGCATCCATCCATCCATCCATCCATTTTCTTGGGCTTTTTTGAGGTCGGGTCGGACGGGCAGCAGCTTAAAAGCGTGGAAGCCCAGACTTCCCTCTCCCCAGCCACTTCGTCCGGCTCTCCCGGTTGATCCTGAGGCGTTCCCAAGCCAGCTGAGAGACGTTGTTTCTCCAGCAAATCCTGGGTCGTCCCTGGGGCCTCCTCCCGGTGGAACATGCCCGGAACACCTCATCATCCTAATCAGATGCCCGAGCCACCTCATTTGGCTTCTCTCGATGCGCAGGAGCAGCGGCTTAACTCTTAGCTTCTCACCCTAAATCTATGGGAGAGTCCGGACACCCTGCGGAGAAAAATAATTTTGGCCGCTTGTATCCGTTATCTTTTTCTTTCGGTCACGACCCCCAGCTCGTGACCATAGTTGAGGACAGGAATGGAGATCGACCTATAAATTGAGAACTTCACCATGATAGACTGATACAGAGTTACCTGTCGATTTTCCCTCACTCGTGAAGAGACCAAGATACTTCCACTCTTCAACTTGTGGCAGGATCTCCTGCCTGACACTAAGTGAGGGCACGGCACCTTTTACCAAGTGAGGACGATAGCTTCAGACTTGGAGGTGCTGATTTTCGTCCCAGCTGCTTCACACTCAGCTGCAAAATGCTCCAGTGAGAGTTGAAGATCACGGCTTGATAAAGCCAACAGAACCACATCATCTGCAAAAAGCGGAGGCGCAATACTGTTTTCACCAAACCGGACCCCTTCAACACCTCGGCGGTGCCTAGAAATTCTGTCTATAAGATTATGGACAGAATCGTCAGTCTTTGCCACATGTGGGCCTGTGAAGCCCTTTGACACTTTTTGTGATTAAGGGCTTTACAAATAAACTTGGCTCGGCGGAGACCAGGCCTCACAGGAAAGCCGACAGTGCGGCGCAAACTCTGTCACCGGTCATGCAAGGACCGAACAGCCCATATATCACAGGGTCCTGTCCCCCAGATTCCTGGGGCGCCCCCGCAGTCCCAGAGGGACAAGTCCACAAAGCACATGTCGACCGGTTGGGCGGGCCCCCATGCACCCTCCATAACTCTGCCGAGGGTGTAGAGCTGTTCCGCGGCCCGGACAAAAACCACATTGCCCCTCCTGAATCTGACATTCGACTTCCTTTACGGACCCTCCTCTCCAACACCACTGAATAGACTTTACCAGGTAGGCAACACCTCTTAGCAATTAAAACTGAGCACTATTATCTGTGCAAGGTCACAGTGATTATCTTACCACTCTTGCATTGGATCCCATGATACCTAATGAAGCTTCTTATGAAATCGAGTAATAATGATTCAATACTTCTGACAAAAAAAATTCACTTTCATATGGATTTCCTGTAAAAAAATACAATAATTCTGAAAGATCATTTGGAGAATAAATGAAAGTGGTACAAATGATTTCTCAGTAACCGGCAAGACAAAAATGGGGAATTATTAAGGTAATAGCATAATATGCTATGGTTGATTTAATATCATCAATGTCTTTTACTTGGGATTTGCATACAAGCAGGGAACATTTAAACAACTCTTCAGATCAGAGCAGCTAATGACTGTGCTACCGACAGTATGTTTGTTGAAGCCTTACCCAACAACACAGTCTATTTGTTGCATAAAGTGCCGCCGCCAGTGCAATGTAAAGCGGTCGACAATGTGCGATTTGTCATTACGGGGATGCATTGAAGCAGACGTTTCACAGGCTTCTTCATCGTTTGTGCAAATGCTTTTCAAAGGGGATTAGTGTTTGACCACTTACATCTCATCAGTATGGTACCTTAAGAGCCTAAAGGTGCAAATAAAGAGGGGGATAAGGACGTGAGCAGATGTGCCAGACTAAGCCAGAGGCGGTACATATCCCACCTGACATGAGGATTGCGTTTGGGGATCAGCAAAGGATTTGGGATCGTTCCGCTCTGTATTATGTTTCAACAATGGCCTCTGCTGTTACATGTCTTTGTTTGTGGACCAGTGTGGACATTTTTGCATGTATAAACTGTGAGGAACACGACTGCACATAACAATACACCCCTGATTTCAATGTACCCACGTGGCATGCACACATTGAGAATATCCTTAAAAAGAGAAATGTCGCTTTGCACGATGGCCACCGCATTCCTGCAGGAGGGAAGTTCCCCACTAGGTAACAATGTTTTTTTTCCCTCTTTTTCCTGATACATATTTTATGTCATGCAGAGCAGTGATTCAATTATGAAATGACAGAGTATGAATCAAAGATTATTGAGAATATTTCTAAAACTTTAACCAGTATGACCATGTGCTTAAGCATAGAGTATTATACAAAAATGGTAACTGCTTAGTTTTGAGGGACAGTGTCGGAAAATTATGTATTACATACAGCACACATTTCAACATCACAACAATATGTTTATTATTGTGCTAGTATTTTGCCCTCAGATTACGTTTTCTTAACTAAGGAAATGTGTTAACAACAATTAGCATTGTTTTTTTTTTTTTTTACGAAAATGTCCTTTTTTTAATCCTCTGAAAACTGATGTGTAGAAGAAAACGAGCAAAATTCTTCATCTTGCTCTGTTCTGTTCAATTCATTTTTTTTTTATATTATAGTGAAAGGTCAGAAGGTCAAACAGATTTGAACAAATTCAAAATCATTTTCCATTGGATTGTGGTAAATAGTAATTATTTGTACCAGAGACGTACTTTGAACATTTGTAACTGTCCTACAAGTGTGAAAATAAGTTATTAAACATTAAACATAGTTAAACATCAAAACAGCAAAACACTTAACTTTGGTTAAAAAGTAATAATAAATAAATAAATAATTTGACTGCCTTTTTATTTCATTTTTTTTCTGGTATAATATATAAACTTAATGTGTCCTGATGTACTTGATTTATTGCTAGAGGCGAAGCGGTTGTGCTGGAAAATACAAAATACTCAAGCTAAATGGCTCATGGACAGCAAATTAGGCCAAAGTTACATAGGACCAGTGCCTTAAAACTTTTTAGGTCAGACAAATTGGACACGAACAAGAGTGCAGGACATCAAGCAAATCCAATCCTTGATACTTAATTTGAATATCAGCTGCTGTTGCTAAATGCTATTAAATACGTCGCCGTCTTCATTTTCTCTGCACTTATCCTTGCCGACCATGTGCTGGATTTCAAATCCTCTTTTGTTGCCGCACAAACACTAGATTAGGTCTTTAGCAGTGAAGGGAAGTCAACGCTGGTTAACTTTCCCTCCTTTCACACACACATACACACACACACACACATGCACACAAATGCACTTTACAGTCAATACGCAAATTGGAACAGTGGTTCATTTGCTGATGAAAGCGGATTCATGCTCAATTATATCTTAATGGTTTGGGCACAACAACAGCATGTTTCATTTCATTGGGTCAAATGTGATTTAATTTGTCTCCGCTGAAATAACAGTGACCTGAGGTGACCTTATGCAGGTAGAACAACCTAAGAATGTGCTCAGAATACTACTGCAGGGCACATGAATTCACATTCATGTTAACACGAACACACACAGGATGGCAAAGTCAAAAAGCAGTGTGGGTCAAACAACAGGGGGCGTAAGTGAGCCTTTGAAGTTTCACCCCTGCACACAAAGCGAGCGTGTGCGTGCGTGTGCGTGCGTGCGTGCGTGACCTCGCTGCAGTTTTTCAGCTTGTGTTTACTCTCTGCCAGCCACAAACAGTTCACTTATCGCGGTCACGCAAAACTCCATCCAAGTAAATAACATTGATTAACTGACGCCAGATGCTCCGATAGCGTTTCTGCAGGGGATTTCACCTGAAAGGGCCTGGCCGACCCGATGGGGGAAATTAGAAATGCAGAGCGCCAGTGTGGAAGCTCCGGCAGGGTTCAATATAACAGCAGCAGCAGCCCGGTGCTGCATTGCGCTCCTCGCTGAGCAGCCCGCTCCAAAAACAGACACCATCACCGCCACATCCTGCAAGATTGAGCACGGTGAGTGTTGATGCTGAGTACATCCGCAACATTAGCTAGCGGAACCCACGCCGCCTGCACCGAAACAGAGTGACCGTACCACTGTACCATCAGTGACTTCGTCCTTGATTGCATCACGTGTGACATTTTCCTGCTTTTGGGACACACGTAGCGATAGTCCGTGTAAAGGGATGGGACTTATGCGACGCTCCAAATTTTGCCACGTAACCTTCAGATGCACTGCCCAAAGTATACAAGTTGACTTTTGTATGCACCCATGTCCACTAAAGAAAGGCTTGACCACAAGAACGTTTTGGAATGGCCCAGCCAGAGCGCAGACCTAAAGCCAACTGAAAATCAGTGCTCAGATGTGAAAGGGACGAGAGAGCTGACAGTCTGACACATTTGGAATGCTTTTGCAAGGAAGAGTGTTCAATTATTGCAGTGCAAAAGCACCCCTAAACAAGACTGAAGGCTGTCATCAAAGCAAAAGGCGCTTCAACAAAATCTTGGTTGAAGTTCTGCGCAGGTTCCTCCAAATTGCAATGCCCCAGTGATCTAACAATTTGAAAATCGGAAATCCAACCAAAGGTTTTGGTGAAAAGATGCCTTAAGATCCATCTAAAAACTCACTAAAGCTCACTTCTGCCACAATCAAAAGGTTATTTCTGCATGTTTTGCTTTTATTGTTTGTTTTTGTTTTATGGGGAAAACCTCAAGAAGAGGTGTTAAAAGAAGAACGTGACAGGAGAAGAACAAAAGGAACAGTTAGGTGTTAACCGGCAGTTGGGTGTTGTAAGCAGACTCCAGAATCCAGCGAAGGAGTGTCAAGCATATTCGGGCCTCACGCCAGCTGGAGAAGAGGAGTTGACAGTCGGTAACCAATTGGATCATTGAACAAAGCTGCGAGCGAAGGCTGAAGACGCTCGAGTTTGCCCGTTAGGTGCCACTTCATTGGCTGGCCAGCTGCTGTACACGTTCAATGGGTTTCATTTTCTTTCTTTCTTTAGTTTTTTTTTCCGTTGTATTTTTACAGTGATTAACTTACATGTGACAGTTTTATGGTCATTAAGAATGTTAAAATGTTGGCCTGTAGAGTTAATAAAGGTGCCAGGATTTTGTCTTTGTTACAGTTGACATGCTCAGGTTATAGATTTCATTTTCTGGTTAATTGTATTTATTTTTTTTCATTCCGAAAACCTGGTGCGTTCCACTGACTTACGGCCGCATTGTGTTGCAAGACATTGTCTACGCTGACGACCATTTGCCACCGCAGGCTTAAGCCCAGTATAAATTACTGCAGCAAGCCACTCTGATGATTTCCCACTAGGATGTGTGCCAATGAACGCCTCTTTGACACAAAGAGTGAATGAAGCCTTTCCCCACCGTTGTGTGCCACCCCCACCACCAAAATAGCTGCACCAGCACAAATATGACGCGGGGGGTGCAATGGGCTGACAAAGCTGCATCACTCCTTTTCTTTCATGAATATGAGAATAAAGATGTGTAGCCAGCATGCATTGATGGGGAGGGGAGGGGGGGGGGGGGTGTCAGCAGCCGGGACAGCAAGCCATTTAACTATATGACAGCATGCAGGGAGGGATGGAGATAGGTGTGTGTGTGTGTGTGTGTGTGTGTGTGTGGAGGGGGATGGGGGGGGGGTCTTTCCTCTGCAACCTACAAACACACACAACGACCCAACACCGCCTCTGCTGCCTCTCCTGTTCCAGTCCAGTGGGTGAGTTAGGGCAGAGAATGTTGCAGTAGGGAAAGAGAGAGAGAGAAACTGCAGCATCGCATTCTACAGCAGCAGTCCCGAGCAGTGCAGGTGAGAGGGGGAAACCAAAGGAGAGGGAAGAGGAGGAGGAGGTGCAAATTGAGAGAGAGAGAGAGAGAGAGAGAGAGAGAGAATGCGGGACTCTTGGAAAAAGACGCATCTTCACTCGCTCCATTAGCGACATCCCGAGCAAGGAGCAGGCGAGGATTAACGCGTAATTGATGCCCGCTTCAGCCGGTCAAGGAACAGCCTTGCTCGGTTACTTTTTGGAATGCTTTGCATGTGATAAAGTGGCCGCGGGAACAACTGCTGCCGTCCCCTTCCAAGTTGCGCGTCGGGATCCCATGGCTTGGCACGGAAACAAAGCAAAGGCATCCGCCGGCTCTTCAGGTAAGACGAGGCAAGAATCTGCAAGAATGTACTTTTTGTGTCCTTGAGTGCTTGTTATTGGTCCTTGTCAGCTGCGTCCGTCAAGTGGGGAGCGCAGCTCGCCTCCTCTTTTGTGTCGACTGGTGCTGCATTGCAGTTTTGCTAAAGTCACACACGCGAGAAAAAGCTGCCGTCCCATATGTGACTAGAATCATGAAAAGTAGCGCCTGCAACACGGCTACAATCTTTGAGTGGTGGCGGAATTTCATGAAAGGTTTATTTTTTTCTTTTTTCTTTTTTTATTTCTGCAGCACCTTGGATTTCTATATGAATATATCACGTGGTTTGAAGAGCCCAGCAATAGAAGTTGAAAAAACAGGAGAGTAAAGGAAGTAATAAGACATCAGTCAATCAGTAGCAAAGAGTGTCAGTCAGAAGGGAGAAAGACAAAATCCAACACCCACGCTGTGGGCTCCAACACTTCACTGAAGGAAGAAGAGGCAGGCCAGCCTGTGATTCAAGAGGCAAAACGGTGCGGACGGAGCCATGCGTAGACTCGGCGCAGTGCACTCGTCGGCGCGGGCTCTCGGCCTCGTGGTCTTACCGCTGCTGCAGCTGCTGACTCAGCTGCCGGGCGCACGCTCGGCTCTCAGGTACCGGGTGGCGGAGGAGGGCCCTCCCGACGTCAAGATAGGCAACGTGGCCGCAGACCTGGGCCTCACGGCGGGTACGGGCAGCGGGGACGTCACCTTTGCCCTGGAGAGCGGCTCAGAGTTCTTCAAGATCGACAACGTGACCGGTGAGCTGACGACGGGGCCGAGGCGCATCGACAGGGAAAAGATGCCCCAATGCCAGATGATTTTTGACGAAAATGAGTGCTTCTTGGACTTCGAGGTGTCCGTGATCGGCCCCCTGCAAAGCTGGGTGGACTTGTTCGAAGGCCGTGTAGTCATAACGGATATCAATGACAACACTCCGTCCTTCCCCTCACCGGTGCTCCAGCTCTCGGTGGAGGAAAATCGTCCAATAGGCACGCTTTACCTGCTCCCCACTGCTACGGACAGGGACTTTGGACGAAACGGTATCGACCGCTACGAGCTGATCCAAGAAGCCGCAGCCGTGTCGAGTTCGGCAAGACGCGCGGCGGGAGGAAGTCCCGTTGGTAGAGTCGATGGGCTTGGGGATAGGAGGGGTCGGAGTGGAGATATGGTGGGAGGAGCCAGGAGCACTGTGTTTGAACTCCAAGTGGCAGATATACCAGACGGTGAAAAACAACCTCAACTCATTGTCAAAGGTATGTTGGACCGCGAGCAGAAAGACTCATATGAACTGATCCTGCGCGTTCGAGATGGAGGGAACCCCCCGAGATCCTCTCAAGCTCTGCTGCGCGTTTCCATCACAGATGTAAACGACAACAGCCCGCAATTCGAAAGGCCCACGTACGAGGCAGAAATGGCAGAAAACGCACCTCCGGGAACACCGGTACTCCAGGTGAGGGCTTCAGACCGTGACATTGGCGTGAACGGGCAGGTGGAGTACGTCTTTGGAGCGGCCACAGAATCGGTCAGGCGGCTGCTGCGACTGGACGAGGCGACCGGATGGCTGAGCGTCCTGCACAGAATCGACAGGGAAGAGGTGGCCCAGCTGCGGTTCACGGTGGCGGCTCGGGACAGGGGTCAGCCGCCGCGCAGCGACCGAACCACCGTCATTTTGGCAGTCCGTGATGAAAACGACAACGTCCCGGTTGTAGAGATTCGAAAGATCGGGCGAATCCCAGTGCGAGATGGAGCAGCACTGGTACCTGAGAACGTTCTTGTAGACACACCGGTCGCTCTGGTTCAGGTTTCGGACCGAGACCAAGGAGAAAACGGGGCTGTGACCTGTACAGTTGTAGGGGATGTCCCGTTCACTTTGAAGCCGGCTGGTGAAACAGCTCTCCCGCCCTTACCTGCAGATGAAGCTTTTGACAGGTAAGTCAGTAAAGGTGAATTGTTCATGAACAAGAAGTTGAATTGCTTCCTAGTGATTGACCATAATTATTCTGTAGGACGATACAAATACTAAGTCATGAAAGGAGTAATAAAGCATTCATTGATACACCACATTATCTATATGTGATCGTCCTTACGTTGTTTCTCCGGAAAGTGTCTCAACAAATTCTACGTTTCACAGAGAATCCAGAAAAGCGTCTCATATGTTGTTATGTAATCAAGTCACTTCAAGTGAGCCACTCATTCACTAAAACCAAAGAGTGGATAAAATGTCACGCTATTAGTAAAATGGGATCATAAATATTCAATAAAGTCAAGGGTTTTCTGACTCATTTAGTAGTAATATTGCAGCAGTGCATACTCCAAATGTCAGTATTTCAAGTCAGTTGTAAAACTATTTTCTGAAGGCATTGAAGAGAGTGCAAGAAAAACACTAAGCAGAGTAAGCAAATGAAAATATAGCTACCACAATACTTGCTTTTACAGTCTTACTGGTGTAATATTGCGTGTTAGCATTATCTTTGACAAGAAAATCATCAACTAATGATTCAGTGGAATTTTCAACACAGAAAAAGAAGCTGAATAATTATGGGCCTCTACTATTATCATCACTTGAGGCTGATTCATTGACTACAGGCATGGAATGTAAACAGTCAACATACTGTATAATGGAATGTGCATTCTTTTGACTCGAGCTTGAAAAGCACCTCGATACATATACCAGATACTACATAAATGTATATTTGACTTACTTTCACAGGAACAAGAAAAAATTCTTCCTGCATACCTCAGCCCTGCTGGACTACGAGGTCACCAAAGAGTACAGCGTCACCATTGTGGCTGTAGATTCCGGAAGCCCAAGTCTGTCCAGCAACAGTTCACTGATGGTGCGAGTTGTCGATTACAACGACCATCCCCCAGTCTTTGCCCAAAGTGTAGCGGAGGTCCACTTTGCAGAAAACAACTCCCCCAATGAGAGGGTCGTCACTGTGGTGGCCACAGACGCGGACAGCGGCAAGAATGCAGAGATTGCATATTCCTTGGACCCTGTTGCAAACGGGCCATTTTTTATCGATCCGGATAACGGAGATATCCGTGCCACTGGCGTCCTGGACAGGGAGCAGAGAGAGAGGTACGAACTCAAAGTTATTGCCAAGGACAAGGGCACCCCGCCTCTCCAGGGTTCAGCGACTGTTGTTATTCAGGTGACCGACCGCAATGACAATGCGCCAAAGTTTGTCCAGGAAGTTTTTACATTCTACGTCAAAGAAAACCTGCTTGCCAACAGCCCAGTTGGCATGGTGACCGTGACGGATGCTGACGAAGGTGAGAACGCAGAACTCACCCTCTTTGTAGAAATGGATGGGCTGGATGAGAAGAAGTCAGGGGAGAAAACTGTGGGGGACAATGGAGAGGAGGAGCAAGAGGAGGTGTTCTCCATCGAGAACAACACCGGCACCATCTTTTCCACTTTGTCGTTTGACCGTGAGAAGCTTTCCACCTACACCTTCCGTGTACGTGCGGTAGACGGAGGAGAGCCTCGCAAAACTGCCACAGCTACCGTGTCGCTCTTTGTGACCGATGAGAACGACAATGCCCCCGCCATCACATCTCCGGCCAACGAGTCCTATACGCTGCTCCCACCTGCAAGCAGTGCCCGCACTATAGTCCGAACTGTGACAGCCATAGACTCGGACACGGGTCCAAATGCAGACCTCCGCTATGCCTTGGTAGGGGGGAATCCCTTCAGATTGTTCGAGATCGGCCACTCCAATGGCGTGATCACGCTGGCGGAGCCGCTGGAGCGGCGCCACAAAGGTCTGCATCGCCTGGTGGTCAGGGTCAACGACAGCGGGACCCCTTCGCTGTTCGCCACGGCGCTGGTCCACGTCTTCATCAACGAGAGCTTGGTCAACGCCTCCCTGGTCGACGCGCAGGTAATCTTTTCATGTTGCTCCTTCACGTCTTCACCGGGAGTTTGTACAAGTACGCAGAAGTTGAATGAAAAGAATCTTAATTGGAAGAGGCAATGATCCGTCCTGTTTTGGGTTGTGCAGATTGTTCTACCGAGATGGTAACGATAACCAGACATGATTCTGTCCACTGATCCATTCCAATAATGGCCACACTGATATCGCATTACAAAAGAGGAGGGTGCTAATTCAAACTGATTGTAACTGTTTAAACTAAAGTGGTAAGGCGATTATTTTCTTGATAGAATTAAATGAATGGATTCTCCACTCTGGGTTTGCAGTTTTCAGCCCATTTTTAGGACTTTAATTATGTCTATATTCGTCCCAGATAAAGAATCGCGTTTATCTTTTGAGGACTATTGGCAGCGCTGACTTCTTTGTTGTTTGAATCCTGCAGGAGTGTGTTCTCTGTCCAGCATGACTTCTTATAATGACTGTGTGGTTAAAATAACAGTTATTACTGAAGTGGCTCTTCTTTTACGCTACACTGAACGCAGAGCCGAGGGAAATAGGTACGTGGTGTGTGTGTGTGTGTGTGTGTGTGTGTGTGATTGGTGTGTTTGAGAGAGGGATAGAGGACGACAGAGTGAAAGCATTAGCGGTGCTATTGTGTTAGAGGCAGACAGAGAGAGACGGACTGGCCCAGTTTTGGCCTTCATTTGAATGGAAGCTGCATTTAAGCAGGGTCGCTTCACTATAGTAGGCCTGAATATTGATGAGGTTTAGGCGTTTCTGTTGTATCATGCTGCACATGCCGTGCATTAGTATTCAGACATAAAACAAAGTACCTGGAAACAAGGCTCAACTCTAAATAAGTCATTTTACAAGGGGAATGAGCAGAACATGCAGAAATAAAACATCTGCACTCATCAAATAGTGTGGTCTTGTGGAACTAAAAACTTTACTACAAGGGGAGCCAGCTTGTAGAGCAAATTGACTAGACATAACAGCATTACTGTTACACCAGAAACAATCACAGCAGTCCAAATGAAGTTTGTGTACTTGTGAATCTGGTACAAACCCCCGTTTTTCTCCCATAGCCTCATTACATGAACAAAATCCCAATCCCATTATGCTTGAAAAATAGCTCAGTTCATCTACAAATGCCGAAAGGTAATAACCACAAAAGTGTCTCTCTCTGGTGTGCGTCATGTAAATGGAATTGACTAGTAATGAAATGGACTCAGTGGCTATGTGGTGATGTTATTTGTTCCAAAAAAGTATGTTGTTTTACCTCACAAGGTGATCTAGTTTGGAGAGCATGCTTGTTTATTTCTCCTCCTGTCAGGTCTGTGCATGTGCAGTGACGGGAACAGTAAAAAACTGAAATTGCTTGGAGGCATTTGAAAGGAAACGGACAGTCCCTGGTAGCATTGGGCATTTGACCTCATGTCCCCCAGTGACGACACAGCAAATTAACCATCAATTCATTGTGGTTTTTTAAAATATTTGAATGGGATAAGTGAATAACGCTCTGGATGCTCTAAACTCCTGTTGCCAGCGTCATTCATCACTATAATGTTGTCTTGGAGGTCTGTGTTGTGGATTTAGTTCAACTTCCCACAATTTGCATCATACTAGTCTTCTATAGACCATTAAGTAGGGTAGACTGAATCAACAACGCATCCTCAGGTTAAAGTCAAATCGTGCACCCCATTAATAAACAATCACAGAGTCCATCAAATTATTAGGCATTATTTAATCCATTAATAAATTACTATGCCTTTCTCTAATCCATAAAAAAGAGGTGCATCCATTTTGTACTCCGCTAGTCCTGATCAGGGATCCCTGCTGACTTTGGGCAAAATGCAGACTACAAACCCATCCATCCATTTTCTACCGTTTATCCGAGGTCGGGTCGCGGGGGCAGTAGCCTTAGCAGGGACGCCCAGACTTCCCTCTCCCCAGCCACTTCATCCAGCTCTTCCGGGGGGATCCCGAGGCGTTCCCAGGCCAGCCGAAGGATGTAGTCTCTCCAGCGTGTCCTGGGCCGTCCCCGGGTCTCCTCCCGGTGGGACGTGCCCGGAACACCTCACCGGGGAGGCATCCGGGAGGCATCCGAATCAGATGCCCCAGCCACCTCATCTGGCTCCTCTCGATGTGGAAGAGCAGCGGCTCTACTCCGAGATCCTCCCGTATGACCGAGCTTCTCACCCTATCTCTAAGGGAGAGCCCGGACACCCTGCGGAGGAAACTCATTTCGGCCGCTTTTATCCGGGATCTTGTTCTTTCGGTCACAACCCACAGCTCGTGACCATAGGTGAGAGTCGGAACGTAGATCGAACGGTAAATTGAGAGCTTTGCCTTGGTCCTTCTTTACCACAACGGACCGATACAAAGTCCGCATCACTGCAGACGCTACACCGATCCGCCTGTCGATCTTCCCTTACTCGTGAATAAGACCCCAAGATACTTGAACTCCTCCACTTGGGGCAGGATCTCATCGCCGACCCGGAGAGGGCACGCCACCTTTTTCCGACTGAGGACCATGGTCTCAGATTTGGAGGTGCCGAGGATTCTCATCCCAGCCGCTTCACACTCAGCTGCAAACCGCTCCAGTGAGAGTTTGAGATCACGGCTTGATGAAGCCAACAGAACCACATCATCTGCAAAAAGCAGAGATGCAATATTGAGGCCACCAAACCGGACCCCCTCTACGCCTCGGCTGCGCCTTGAAATTCTGTCCATAAAAGTTATGAACAGAATCGGTAACAAAGGGCAGCCTTGGCGGAGTCCAACCCTCACCGGGAACGAGTCCGACTTACTGCCGGATATGCGGACCAAACTCTGACTCGTACAGGGACTGAACAGCCCGTGTCATGAGGTTCGGTACCCAGTTCTCCCGAAGCACCCCCCACAGGACTCCTCGAGGGACACGGTCGAACGCCTTCTCCATGTCCACAAAACACATGTAGGGTTGCACCCTCGATGACCCTGCCGAGGGTGAAGAGCAGGTCCACTTTTCCACGGCTAGGACAAAAACCACAGTGCTCCTCCTGGATCTGAGTGCTCCTCTCCAGCACCTCTGAATAGTCCTTACTAGGGAGTTTGAGGAGTGTGATCCCCCTGTAGTTGGAACACACCACCCAGTCTGCCAATCCAGAGGCACTGTCCCCAATGTCCACGCAATGTTGCAGAGGCGTGCCAACCAGGACAGCCCCACAACATCCAGAGCCTTTAGGAACTCTGGGCGAATCTCGTCCACCCCTGGGGCCTTGCCACCGAGGAGCTTTTTAACCACCTCGGTGACCTCAACCCCAGAGATAGGAGAACCCAGACTCTGCTCCCTCATGGGAAGGCATGTCGGTGGAATTGAGGAGGTCTCCCCAGTGGGAGCGCTCTCCAGCACCCCCTCCAGGGACTCCAGAAAGGATGGCTACTCTGATCTCCTGTTTGGTGCATAGGCACAAACAACAGTCAGGACCCGTTCCCCCACCCGAAGGCCTACCCTCTCATCCATCGGGGGTGAACCCCAACGTACGGGCGCCGAGCCGGGGGGCAATAAGTATACCCACACCTGCTCGGCGCCTCTCACCGTGGGCAACTCCAGAGTGGAGTAGAGTCCAACCTCTCTCGAGAGGACTGGTACCAGAGCCCAAGTTGTGTGTGGAGGCGAGCCCGACTATATCTATCAGTGTTTGCACCCTTGCCTAACTGTTTTTTTATTTTATTTTTTATTTTATTATTGACCAAAAACGTGTGTTAGCACAGGCTGGGAGTTGTAACTCACCTTGTGAGGAGAGCCATGCATCCCCCCCCCAAATGTTGCATTTTAAGGGAGCAATTGAGTGAGGAAACATGCTGTAGTATTTGTACCTAAGCCAGTAAACCTTAATATTATGAAGGTTTCACTCAAGAGTAGGACGACAAGCCCAAATTCAACAACTCTCTTGTGGCTATTACAAAAGGACATTTGGCAAGTGTCATAACAATGGTGCTGACGGGAGGAATAAAAGACAATGGGCCTAAGTGACCAGGTCCATTGAGTCCAACAGTAGGGTATAATGTGTCCAAGCTGGTATAAAAGTTGTCTTTGATGACAATATGCATGGTTTAGTATGATTGCAAGAAGGAACGTGTCCGAGTAATTGAGTAGAAGAAGTCAGTGAAGAGAGAATACCTCCATCTCATAATGAAGTCAAACTGAGTGGTGGATAGATGCCAGATGTAATTAGGCAGAAAAAAACGCCTGCTCGTGCCACGGCACCGCGACAGGAGATTGTTCTTTTTTATGCAGCAGTGCTGGTGTTGGCTCATTAGCACAAATACAACGATGCTGTCGGAGCTAGTTATTTTAGACATTGTTGGCATGGTACAACTTAAAGATGCTTTGTACATCAAACTTGCACTGTTTTGTAAATCTGAATCGAGCCTCAGCGATCATAACGCCGCAGAATGAACCAGGCAAATTTCCACGTAACTCTGGATTGTGTTCCAGCATGAGTATGAAGAAAAAGGCACAGTTCACATTTTCCGCAGATCGGTTAGATTGTTGATTTGATATGAATATTTTATGGCATCCAAAATGAATGGGAGCCTATGGGAGAGCTGAATCAAGTTCTTCAAACAAACTCAACTTTAAAAGCTCACTGCTCTCATATACATGTGGCCAAAGACTTAATTTCAGGTAAGGCTTTCAAACAAAACTCAACACTTTGGTCTTTTAGGGCTGTAAAGGGTTAAACATTTTTTTTGTTGACCTCACAATAAAAGCTTTTTAGGCGGTTTCATCTTGTTTGAGTGCTGTTGAAAAATGTTGCGCTTTTCAGTTGCGTAGAATAATTTTAGTAAACATAGTAAGTAGTCTGTAGTTGGTAAACTCATCTCCCAAAAACTGTCCGTCACCGGTAATAGCAATTTTTTGTCTTGGTTTTTGTGTTCCACGAAAGTGCAGGCACCCACCATTTTGCAGCCTACGCGTTAATTTGAATCCCTCTTGAGTTCTGAGCAGGACAAGCCTCCGCTGCAATATGATTGGCTGCTTGCATATCAATGATGCATACATTTGTTTAAAAATAAAATAGATTGTGTTGAATGGGAAAACAATTGTTTACCCGAATATTTCCAAATAATACATTTTAGAGCTGTAATTGCAATGCCGGGATACCGCAATATTTTTGCTCAAGGTTATCGTACCGTCAGAATCTGACAGCGGCCGATGCTGAGTCGCGGGCGAGCTGGAGCGATCCCATCTGACTCTTGGGCGAGAGGCGCGGTACATCCTGGACTACTTGCCTGTCGATCCCAGGGTCCCATTGGCAAACATCTTCTTTCTCGTCTTGCTTTGTTTTTCTCTGCTGTCTGCTGCCAGGTCAGCATCACAAATGAGAATCTGTTCTCAATTGCCTTACCTGAAAAAAACAACTGCTATTTTCACTCACATAAACACCAATGAACATTTCAAATCTTTAACCTAATGTGTGTTTTCAGCGTGTGGTAGGAAGCTGGAGCATTTGGAGAAAACCCATGCACATGCGTGGAGAACGTAAATTCCACGCCGGCGGGCCGGCGCCATGATTCGGGCCCCAAAACCCTGTGAGGCAGACATGCACACCACTTATGCACCGTGCTGCCGCATTCACACATCACCCAAAGCCTTTTTCTTATTCCCAGATCAGAATCAGCATATCTTGCAACTGCAGTACATAGAAGTCTTGCACAATACATCAGTACAAAAATGTTGCATTCCAAGTTTACTGCTGATGGGCGCTGATGACTGTTGGTACGAGAAATAACCAGCTGTCGAAATCTGTGTCTTCAGTTACAGTGTTTTGTCCATGTTTTATTGACTCTTCCGTTGCAGATTGGATGGCAAGACTCATGATTAACTTGTAAACAGACTGAGTGATTGTGCCAATCTCGATCAATGAAGCTGCTATGATGATTGGCAGGTAATACTGTCCAATGATTGGCTGAATAGTGAATAAAAAGATGGCCAATCATGCTACAGTCAGGCCGTGCAGGAAGGCAGTGATTGAAATTGAAACCCGGGTAACAATACAGTGGAAGAATACATGCCAACTGAGCTATGAAATCGATCAGATAGTACGTTGTAGTATTTCCTGTGGTCACCTGAGAGTTCTGACTCAAAACAGTTGAATATAGCAGGCCCGTCCCTACTATTTACGGTTCAACCCCAAATAGCAGGACCTGAGTGTTTTTTAGTTGTCAGTAAAGCGCAAGGAGAGCTAATAGTGGGAGAAATATATACCAACAATAGTCCAGCATGGCATATCACTTAGAGGCATATTTCGATTGATACTGTATGGACTCGCCATCCAAAGAAACATCGTCATGTGGGAATACACCCAAGCAAGAGGCTGATACTTTCTGAGTGAATGTGACAATTCGACTATTAGGCCCACGCAGACAAGGAAAACATTAAGGGAAAGAATTCGGTGTGGCATAATATTACAAGGAGAAACATGTATTTTGCCAAGAGAAAAAAAAACAATAAGTCAAGCAAATTCACACAGAACGCTACACAACATTCAGTCTTTCCCTAGTGACTTTTCATATATTCTGAGCTAATTGATTATTTGCTTAAAATACTTCAATTTTCTGAGCAAATGAAGTCAACAATGGGGAGAGTCTAGTTCTCACCTTCAATTATTATGAAATGATTGATTCTCGTAAGTTTCAACATATTTTCCCATTATCCTAGACATTTATTTCCTTTAGATTTTTTTTTTTCTTGCCATTTGAAGACTTTATCATTTTGTCTTCGGGTGTGTGGTTTAGAATGCAATTTAACATATCGGCATAAACCCCTTCTTTATCCTTCATCATTAAAAGAAGTGGTACTTGACACTAACCTTGGCAGAGGTTTTACACTTTACACAATCCCCACCTGGATAATTAAGTGATGAATTAATTATAATAGCTGACGCCTCCAAACCGCAGCTCTCTTGCCAATGCGTCCAGCACTCCAGCTACAACTGAGATCTAAATTTGGATCAACATCATGATCACAAGAGAACATGTCATGGTCGCAGCATCTGCATCACCGGAGAGCAAAAGAGGTATGGAGATGCCAGCGTTAAGCTCAGCTGGAGCTAACCTACTGGAGCACAATGGAGGGTTGCTTTGGGGGTTTGACATGAATTCTGAGTGACAAGACCAAATTTGGTTGTTCCCACCGCTGAAGATGTATACATACACATACATACCTTGAACTACATATTTTACACTTGTGGCATGCGCTGTACTTTTGTCTTTCCTTGAACACAACATATTCAAGGCTGCGCTGTAGGTAGGGTAGGAAGAGCCAAATAGAGGATAATATACAAAGCGAGTTACACAGAGCAGCATTCACTGAAGCAGTGTAAGTATTGCTAATGATTTTCGTGGGGGGTTATTGCAAACCCTGGACCACCCTCGCTATTTCTGCAATTCATTCCTGCAAAGTCTTTCATATGAAGCCGGCAGAATGTTGCAGGGATTACTTGCGTATGCCATTTCCAGCCTTGACAGGAGAGAAGAAATTGTCATATGAGCTTTGAGACTCCATGTCAAGGCTGCATAATGAGGTGTCTAATGAACAGACGGCTTACACTGTGGTGTCATGTAAGTGCGGACATATACAGTACATCACCGTGTGTCTGTATTTCTCTGCGTGTTGTCCATGCAAAATGCTTTTCTTAGCGTGGCTTTCTATATATTGAGCAGATCATTTCTGATTCATGATTTAGAGAACTGCAAAAGCTCACTGTCCCCCAGTGAGCAAAGGTCCATAACCAGTAATCAATCAGTTTCTTGTGACAATCATGTTCCACGATGTAGGGTACGTTTGCCCATTGATAGCCGTGTTGAGCGTAACTGGAAGATGACGGCCTTCTTCATCGAATCACGTTCACAAAGTATAAAACATATTGATCCAAACGGCCTCACATCAACAGCGGCAATGTGTTGGAGCCTTCCGCGTCACTATCCTTCCAAATCTCCATGGAAAAAAAGGATAACAAATCCTGCACAAATCCACTCCCACACTTGCCTTCACAATAGCAGCTTTATATGCTGAAGAGACAGCGCTTGTGATGGGAATACAGTCATTTTCTGCTATTTAGTTTTTTGTTTGTTTTTGTCCTTTTCTGCGTCATGTATTGACTGCTTCTTCTTTCGCTGTGCGACCTTGGTATCTGAATTCCTTTCCCCCCCCCAACATCTGCTTTAAACGACTTCATCTGGGATATTTCCCGCACGACCCGGGTGATGCGCACGACCGAATTGCGGACGCAATTTAAAATGCCGCAACCTTGACGCAAAACAAATTATATATTTAGTGACACTCCAAGTGTTTGGGAATAATGGGTTTGATGGGTTTAATTAAGCTGAAGATGCTGTTTGATGTTTCTCTATGTCTCACACCTACTGTGTCATTGTCGATTAGGCCTTTTTTTTCCCCCATCTTCTTTGATTTGTCTCTTGGCAGCACAGTGGATGCGTGGTTATCACTGCTGTCTCACAGCTAGAACGTTCTGTGTGGGAATTTGTCTTGGCTCAGGCCTCTTCTGTGTGGAGTTTTCATGTTCTTCTAGTGTATCTGTGGCTTCCTCCCAAATTCCATAAATGAACTGACTCAATAAGTATGTTTTACATTACATTGTGTTGTTCCAATATACCGAGACAGGAGCGAAATCAAGCTATTGATCAAAGTACATTATGTCCTCCATCTCTACGATAGCCATGCATCCTTTCCAGCCTTTTACGTTTAGTATTTTTCCAGTAACTATTACGTTGTGAAATATGGTGACTACTACGGCAAACGGCTGTTTATTTCGTTTATCTTCCTCCACTACTGCTAATGTTGAACACAATTCAATCCAGGACTTGTTTGGACCTCTAATGTGTTTTTCCCATATAAAATAATGGAAATGTAAATAATCTGTTCCAGGGTCAATCTGTCACTATCATAAAAGCTTTATGACAACAACGTTTTTATTTTAGCATTCTTCATTATACAATTATAAAAAATAAGTTAATAAAACAATAACGAAAGTCTAATGTTCATAAAGAAAGATCAGATACATCGCAGATGTGCTTAGCATATCTCCCTTTTTATTAATTCTTAAAAGTATCAAAAGAAGTTAACCACTTTAAATAATGAAACATGAACAACTAGCAATTGCTAAAAGTCTGGCGCACCGCTCAAAGGCCAAAGTTTCATGTGACTTTAGCTATCAATGCAATATTTCCGGATAACCTTCGTCACATTGACGGATGTGTTGTTCACTGTACATTCCTTCCAGGTTTACCAAGCTTGTGTTTGTTTGCTTCTGAGTTCTTACCGACAGCATTGAGCCGGAATGCGCAAATCTTAGCTCGGTCCAATTGACTTTTTAATGGCCGAACTTCCAAACATATTATCGGTAATATTAGCTCAATGAATCAATGTTTTTCAAATTGCCATGTAAATGTACTGTATGTATCAGTGTCCTGGGCACTGCGACCCTGACGAGAATAAGCACTGTAGAAACACAGTTTTTCGTTTTGGCCTCCTAACGCTCGTGTTCTTTTCGTTCCAGGTGAGCCGAAGCTTGTTAGCTCCACTATCGCTGGACATCGCGGGGGACCCAGACAGCGAGCGGGCATTAGGTAAACAGCGCCTCAGCGTCGCCATCGGCGTTCTGGCGGGGGCCGCGGCCGTCATCCTGGTCATCCTCCTCGTAGTCACTGCGAGGCAGTGCGGCGCTCAAGGCAAGAACGGCTACGAAGCTGGTAAGAAGGAGCCGGAAGAAGATTTCTTCAGCCCGTCGGGGGCCCAACCGCAGGTTGGCCGCGGCGGCGGATCGGACCGAGGCCGCAAAGCTCGGCGGGACAAGCGCAACATAACCGGCGGTGGCACAGCGGCCGGCGCCGTCAAATCAGACAGGTCGCTCTACAGCGGTATTGTCACCGTAAACGGGCTTCGCCGCCACGCCAACGAGGAGGAGGAGGAGGATATTAGCAGCGCGAGTGAGCGCCTCGCAGCCCGCTACTGCGCCGTGGACGGTGACCCCGGCAGCCCGAGGATGGGCGGCGGCAGGCGGCATCAGTCCAGTCCGGATTTGGCCAGGCACTACAAATCCAGCTCGCCTCTCCCTGCAGTCAATCTCCAGCCGCAATCCCCTCCAGCTGAAGGGAAGAAGCATCAGGCGGTGCAGGAGCTGCCGCCCTCCAACACCTTTGTGGGCAGCGGGGGCTGCGTGGGGAGCACCGGCTCCAGCAGCAGCAGCGGAAACGGAGACGCCATGTCCCTGGGTTCAGACCAGTGCTCGGAGTATGGGTGCCAAACTGGGAACAAGTACAACAAACAGGTACACCGCTCTGAGAAGTCACTCCAGTCATATTTTACACTCATTTGCTTTGACTCTGCGCCCCTGTTTTGGTTCAATTCAAAACTATGCTAAACATTGACACTAAGCCACTTCTTTCTGTCTGGCTGTCGTGCTCTTTGTCCGCTTCACGCCGCCTGATCGCTGTCGTCTCCTCCCTGGCTTCACGTCTTCTTATTTACACATCAGTTGACGTACTGTACCGCACCCCCCGCAGCTCACATCTAAACACTGTTTTATCTCCGCAAAATAGCTGCCAGTGTGCGCACTTATTTCAGCCTCCTAAGCCTGTGAGCCATGCGTCGGTACCCTGCTGTCTAAATCTGCGCACGCATAACCTCGTGTATTAGCAGAATCTAAAAAACGAACCCCCACCGAACTGCAGTATCTGTATGTGAATGGACATATTTTTGTTTGTATACACCGGTAACCCCCCGAGGTGTTCAGAGGGTGGACGGCCATAGAGGGAGTGGGCGCATAATTGCCCCCAACAGGCTAATTGGTCATGTTTTTGTTTCAATTTGTATTGTCAAGCGCTACTTTTTTTTCTTGATTTTAACATAAATGTATATTCCTTGAGCGATGCAGTTGCAAGGCTAGTTAAAGCAGTGACTCGTCTACGCACAGGACGGTGCCGTTAAAAGCCGTCTGACAAATGAATACTGCATGGAGACCGACCGAGTCCACCGTCTCCTCACACACGCAGGCTTCATCTATCATCTTAGATGCACTGACACAGCGTGGTCGCAGCAAGTCCAAGGGGAACGCCGCTCTGAGTGACGCTTGAGTGACAGCTCACCCCTCTTAAAGGGCCAGCGTCTTGTTTGCGTGACTGACGGCTCTACGTTTATCCTCCCCGCGGTGGAAAAGTGCTGATGTGTTCATTAAAAGAAAACCAGAGGAGCTTCTTAGGCTAATCAATTCATACACGGGACCCGCTGATCCCGCTCAACACACACACACACACACACACATATATGCAAGAGCACGCACAAAATAATGCACACACACTTCTGAGGTTAATCCATTACGGAGTCAATCCTCTTAATCTTCCTTTCCCAGGGTAAGAAAATGCTTACTGGGAGAGTTTTGGTCTTCATGCTTACGTGCACTCAAAACATGCCAGCACACATTGAGGGACGCAGACGCACAAACTGACAGCGTAAATGAATTATTGATCATATGGAGTAATTAGCTCCTCTGGGTGCACTAGCCACCATCCCAAGTCCACCTCCAAAAGATCTCACACCCACTCATTCCTTGTCCTAAAGACTGCAACTGATTGTGCGTATCTGAATGTGTTAACACTGACAGTTTCTGCACATAGGTTTGTGGAGGAGGGGACCTGACTTTGTGCTTGGGGGATGACTTAATTCAAATGCATTTTATATGTGCATGCAAGTGAGAGATCAACTCGGGGACTAAAAGGTGGCGGGCGTGTGCCAAATGTGGAAAGCTGGGACGCTGACAGGATTGGGAGTAGCAGCACAGAGGGAGGGGAAGAGAATTACTGGATGTTACGAAGCAAGGAGATAAAGGAAACGAGATGGGAGGAAGAAGTTCAAACTTCTGAGCTACTTTACTGGGTCAGCAAACATAGTATGAAAGAAGAATCATCATATAATATCAGCACATCGTCAGAGCCACTCCAAATAATGAGTAAAATGGAAGATAAAAACAATCCTGGATTGCATCAGAAAAAAACTAAACAAAAAAAACAGCATGGCAAAGCAGTCCAGTCATTGGCTTTTGGTATTTTAAATTCCCGCAAAACCGCAGCGGCCAGTGGCTCTGTGTTCTTGTGTTGTCCATCTGTCCCGGGCATGCTTTTGAATGTCATATCTTACATCTGGCACAGACGTCCATTAAAGGACGAACTGATGACGTTTGGAGGATGAAGATCTCACGTTCTTTTCCATGTACAATATCTCAAAAAAGGTTTTTGCTGGTAAACAAATAAGGTGAAGACGTTGAAATGTTGGCCAAAGGTCAACCAAATACAACAATTTCATTTATTGATTTATTTATTTTGACATTACTACCACGTAATTTTTAAAAGGGAAGGATACACTGAGCAGGTTACACAGCACAAAATAATACAAAAAATGCATCAAAAAATCAGCTAACTCGGCTAAGTTGAGATAGCCAATTTTTAGCCGGCAATATTAAACGTGTAACGTACATCTAACATGATGAGTGAGCTGAACGGTATTTTTTTTTTTTTTTGTTTTGTTTTTTGTGTGCCTAAAATAGTTATTGCCAGTGCACTAATGCTAATTTGGATGCGAACTGTTTATCAAAGGCTGATTTTGTTGACTCAAATTTTGTACAGACAGTTTAAGGATAGAAGGCCATCATCAATGAGAACAAAATGCATGCAAAAAAAAAAATTTTAAATGGGGGACGTCGATTACTCAAGTACTCAATGGAATATCTGTAGGATAATCGATTCTTAAGAGTCGATGGTAACAGCCCTAAACTATCAAAAATCTGCCTTCATGAAAAAAAAATGCTTAATTTTAATTGACAGTCATTATTATGAGATGGTTATTATTATTATTATTATTATTATTATTATTATTAGTTGTTGTTGCTGTAGTTTCCAGTGGTACAGAGCTGTTCTGCTGCTTTTGGATGTTTCTACTATTTGGCAACTAGATACTAAATAAGCTAATCAAAATATTAGACATACACTCATACTCAGTGTGCATTGTAGTTCCATACTACTGCAACTACAATAATAAACATGTTTTTAAATGACAATCTCAATCAAAGCTTTTTTTGATACCACTCGTGTATCTCATTGCACATTACAAGTGGTCAAGTTGTCAAGAAGATGCCACATGATACAGGTACATGGTTTCAATGATTGAATACTACTTAGCAAATGAATGAATGGCTGGGACAAAAAAAAAAAAGTGCTTTCAGTGGGTATTTTTTTATGGTCATTGCAACATTTTTTGGTCAGTACCAAAAATATCCATTAAAAGTAGAAGGTTGGATGATGGCTACCAAACAAATGAGGAGAGAGCAAGAGAGAGAGAGAGAGAGCGAGAGAGAGAGAGAGAGAGCTGGTTTGGGTGGGATCCAAAGAGCGAGAGTGGCCTGCTGAGATGTGGGTCATCAGGATACCCGGTGGCATCAGGACACATTAATGATCACAGTGCTCACATGGCACTGCAGTCAATATGGCCAAAGTGGCCTCGTTTTGCCCTCAAACCACTGGCACCACAAACCACACACACACACCGTGCATCCTTTCTTCCTGGCTAATGTCCACGATCAATTCTCAGCAGTGTCCGTTCATTTATTTGCAGTGGTCTCATTTTTTTATCTATTTATTATTTTATTTTTTTGCGACTGCAGCGTTTATTGTAACCTCGAGGAATGCTTTTCACTCGAACGCAGCATTATGATTTTTTTCCTTTTACCTGCAGTTCGACTTTCACCTTTGGCGCTTGTTTGGTTCTCCCGCTGTACGTGCCATATGCGCGGGCAGGCTACCTTCGCGCCATCCCTCGGCCCGCGCTGACCTCGAAAACATCGACTCAGCGTTTTCACTACTTCTTTTGCTGTAGTGAGCATTTTCTCACTTGGAGTGTGTCCGTCAGGTGAAAGTGGCACAAAGGCACTATCCAACCAGGGACACTCACACACATCTAAGGACTAATCAGTGGCCGTTTAACGAGGCCAAGACTACAGGTGCATTGACGGTGCAGTTTTTAGCTCCTTAGGTGACAAAACAGGAGAAGGTCATGGCTAGCGTTTCAGCACATCAGAGTGCGCTATGATTAGACAGGCCAAGGACAAAGTATGAAGCTGATTTTTTCCGCGAATAATCCGAACGGTCTTGTTCATCTAATTGGACTGTACGGACGGATGTGGGTGAAGCGATTAGGTCTAAAGGATTATAAAATTGAAAAGCAGCTTTTCATTTCTGCAAAATCCCCTCAGGATTAAATATGATGAGCGTCTGTCATGGACTGACACCCGGGCCGTCACGTCACTGGAGGCACATCCGCATGAAGGTCGCATTAAGGTCGCGGAGGTGAAGGCGCCGTCAGCCACGCGAGCGGGAAGCGCGCGAGCCGCTCTCGCCCGGCGCTGTCTCCCTTCTGCCTGTTACACAGCCGCCGTAACCGACCTGTAACCTTCTGTCTGGATGATACCGAAACGCCGACACGTTCATTAAAGTCACGGCGAGTTCAGGGCGCGCACTCGGCCGTACGCTCGGGGAGGGGGCGTTAGGTGGGAAGGGCAAGAGTTGAGAGCGGGCGAGATGTCAGTAGGACAAGGTAAGCAAAGCGTAGATGAAAATGGATCTAGTGACCTGGAGACGAAGGGTGAGCGGCAGGGAGGGTGCTTGTGGGCTCGGTGTCGTCAGGCGACATCAGGCTGGGAAAACGAGCCACAAGTGCGGGAGAGGATCGGGAGACGAGGGCGAAGAAAAGCTTCAAATGCTTGTTTTCGTTCAGCGCCTTGTGAATATTGATTTACACTTGACCCATGTAGGAATGTTTTGGGGTGAAAGATGCTTCCACGGCTCTGTTGTTCCAGTCAAGATTTATTCCTTCACTTTGACATCCCACGCTTGCTCTTCAGGTCAGTAAAGAGTGAGCGTGCGCTCATTTGATGTAAAAACAAAAACTCAACAGTAAATTATTAACAAGACGGACCAAACGAAGGGTGTGGTGGCTTTCTGTCTTGACGAGGTGGCTTGATCCTTCTCTGACTTTTTAAACTTGTGTGTCAGTTGTAGTTGTTGACACACAGTATGGACAAAGGTTTTGGGACAGCTGGTTAATACACATGAAGGAAGTTAAAATGGATGAACGGCGTCGGTCCCCTCTCTAGCCAAGATTTGAGAGTGTGTCTTTGGGAAGGTTTTTCCATTCACCCAGAAGAACATTTGTGTGGTCAGAGGTCACTCACAGAGGACCCCGCAGTCTCTGGTTGTAGTTCACACAAAAGATATTGAGATCGATGCCATTTAGATCGTTTGCAGGCAATTGCTTTGTTGCCGTAGCCACATCTAGTAAACATAAGAGAGAAATGAACAACCGGCCCCATTTTTAGTTAACATCTTCTGGCTAAAAATGACGACGTTGACTATGTTGTATTGAGCGGTTTGAATGATTTTGGACTCTCTTTCAACCAAGATTCAAACCCAGATCCCCTGACTGTGGGGCAGACACGCTAACCACTGCTTCACGAGCAATACCCATTTAACAATGAGAAAAAAAAACACTTTTAACTTTAGTGTAAATCAGTCTGGGATGAACTTTATACAGTATGTTGTTACATCAGAGCAGGAAGTGCAAATGAAGGTTTTGAGGTCAGGGGTCGCGTCGTCCATACCAAAGTCATCCAGCCATGACTTTGTGGATATTTTGTGCACTGAAGAGGGAAGGGGCTTCTCTCTAAACTCCCAAGCTGCACATCCCATAATTTAGTAATTCATTCCCAATACGAGTTGACTCAATTTGCACAACAGCAGAAATTGCCACAGGTCTCCACATCCACTTTGGAAAGGGATGGAGAGCTGCCGGCGTGTTGCTTCTCCGCACACATCATCATCATGTAAATCCACATGTCCTCCACGGGATATGAGGATTACACCTCAAAAGCTTTTATTGAGGTCTTTAGGTGAGGGTTAAGGCTACTTTGTAGGCTTCACAGAATGAAAGTCACTGGTAAGTCCTCGTGGTGAGTTGAGTGGTAAGTCCTCCAATCGGGGAGTTGCTTCTGCAAGACAAAGCCAAAAAAGGCAATTGGAAGGCTTGCAGGAGTCAGAGCCACAGAAATTCTTTTTTTTCTTTTTTTCTCCCCCCCTCGCATATCAAGGTCACCCTGGGCTGGAATGGGATTGCAAGTTGCATGTCTGTCTAGTCTGTTGAGCACAGCAGATAAAACACACATGTTGATAATGTCACCGTGTTAGCAGGTCCTCTCCGTGGCCTTTGTTTCAAGTTCTGTGAGAAAATGGCATGAATGCGGGAATGCTGTTCCCACTCACAGACAAGCTGAGGCATGGGGTACGCACCGCAGACGCCGTCAGATATGTGTTTGCAACACACACAGACACAACGAGACCAGCGCGGTGAAACACGCTCTTATGAGTACATAATGGTGCATAATTACACACATCCATTCCTTATGCACATACTCCCCTTTCACCACAAAGCTCTGATAAGAATGTGATGACACACAAGTCAGGATCAAAAGTTTTTCCAGCTCTTACATCAGTTTCTCCTACCATTCCCTCTGGATGGAAACACACGCACAAGCACACACATACACACACACACACACACACACACACACACACGTACAGTGTAGTAAACAAAAAGATCTACATAGCCAGCCCCACATTGAGATGCTGCCTTTTATTTGCTTTCATCAAGGCTCCATGCTTTAGTATGGAGCTCTGCATTCAGCGCTTCTGCCTTACGGCGTTATCTTAATGGCTGTCTGGGGGTCGAACTATATTGCCCAATATCGCTCAACAAAAGACACTCTTCCTCGCAGCGGACCGGGAATCTAAATAGTTTAGTTGGCCTGAGACTGGCGGTCTCCACCGACACAAACGTCTCTTTAGTGCGTTAAGTGTTGGTTTGAAATCAGCTGAAAGAAATTGATTTTGAAATGAACGAAACCAGTCGAAAGCCAACTAAATAGCACGATGTCAAGTCGAAGCGAATGAGACTCGTGAGGTCGTGTATGTTTGCTGACCTTGACAGAATGCCGCATCAAGTGGGAATTTAGTGGGCTGTGGGGGGATGATTTTCATTATTGCCTTTCCACTATCAACTTTGTATTGTTGGAAAGAATCATTCCCACCGCCTTTCACTGCGTTTCTCATTCATGTTTGGGTTACTTTAACTGACAGCAAGATTAGACAAAATCCCACTTTTCCCAAGGAAATGCCCTGTTGGGAACTGGCAGAAAACAACGAAGCTGACTGGATGGACTTCCTGTCTAACACATCAATCGCAAGCAGTCAGGGTGATTTAAAGTCAAGCATAAAGTTGTGATCAAATATTTTGGAGGTGATTAAATATAGGCTGCTCACAAACTTTGCTATATTTTCAAAGAATACTTTACAGGATCCATCTTCTTCAGAACTTCGACAGTTCATTCAATTCACACAAATATGACCAATATGATTTTATAGGTGTCGGAACTACGAATGACCGTGACCTTTCGGAGCGCTCAAAACAGAGTTGTAATACAGTGGAAGCTCAATAAAACGGACCCCGATATAACGGATATAGGATAAAATGGATCAACTGAACAATGTGCCTGAAAATAGTTTCCATTTGTCAGTTAAAATGCGGTTGACAAAGTCTGTTAGTTCCTGAATTGTCCGCTGTTGATGACTGGCTCTGTGGCGCAATGCAGGCAGAGAACGGGACTGATGTATGTATTTCTGGGTCACAGGTAGACAATATGACTTGATTCAATTCCAAAAGACGTGCCTCCCATGCCTACGTGGCGATAATGTTAAATGTCTGGCATTGACGAGACGGCCATGTGATGATCGAGTCTGGAACATGCCGTAAAAAAATATTTGTCAAGCCGTTCATCTTTGGCAATGGGTTTAGAACTAGGAAGCACACTAATGGCAGCGAAGATGTCAACAATGTCACCGTGACCAAACACACCGGCGTCGTAAGTTTGGATAAAATGTGAAACTTTCAAACATTTTCAAGCTCTTTTTTTATATTTATTTACTGTAACTTTGTGGCCTGAAAAAAAGCCCTTCAATGTAACGGACATTCGGCTATTTCGGACGCCCCCCCGCCCCTATTAGTCTGTTCTATTGAGGTTCCACTGTATATGATAGGTACATATATACACACTTGCACTTTGTTCTTTTATATCTTACAATGTACTGTACCCCAATGTCTATTAGCTTAGAGTTCAATCAACTTGTAGAAAGGAACAAAAAAAAAGAGGAAATGGTGCACTCAGTTGGACCGTACATGTAAAAAGGTGATGGAAATAGGTATGACTAAAAATAGCTGGAGGCTTGAATCGTGCAGTGCATTTGCACTCCATGATCAACAGTACATAAAGCGACTATTTTTGAAAACAGTGAAGAAAACAAGTCCGTTTTTCAAGCCGTCTATTATGAAGGTCTGGCTGTTCTATAAACTGTACACCTGCACTCTCTGCTTCTGAACTCAATGTTCTGTAAATCAGCCAGTGAAAGGGGGCTGTTTCCAACACTCCCCCCCTGCTCTCCCACCCAACCCCCCTCCTACCACTAAACACACACACACGCCACACTCTCATCCACCGTCTGTCTTCCTTTTGATTGATCTCTCTGTTTCCTCAGTGTTCATCTCTTTTCGTTGCTCTCCATATCTGGAGCCACCTTTTAAAAACCCTTTTTTTTAAATGACATTGAAGATTTTATTTTTAAATACAACTTAATGGTGTATTTTAATATAATAAATGGCTCCTAACAATCCACCCACGCCCCTGTTCACTTCATTTCTCTGATTCGATAAAGGAACAAAGGAACAGCCCTTAAGTGGCAATATGAGTAAGTTGCAGCTTTTTTCTATTAATTTTTGCTCCTGGCGAATCACAGCACATTTCTCACCGGGTATCGACTTATTAGATCTTGTGTGAGCGTGAAAGACTGGCTGTGCTCGAGCTCTAGTCCAAAGTCAGTGTTGTAGCCCCGGGCTAAATGTAGCCATCTGTTTTAGAATTGTTAGTGGAAGATAGATAATTCGCAAGATCAAAATGGAGATAGAAGAAGAGCGGTGTGGGTGTGGGGGGCAGACGAAAAAAATGAGTGGGAAAGACACACAGGATTGTTGTCTGTGGCCATGACTGAGAAAGAAGCCAGATGTAGGGAGATGAAATAAGATGGCTAATATGACAAAACACGATGTTTCGGAGCAACGAGTGGTTGGCGCACAAGGAGCGAGAAGCTGCTGGAGTATCCGGCCGTGGAATGAAAACAATAGAAATTAAGTATTTGGGTTGAAGGTTGCCGAGGAAGGGGACGGGGTGGGGGGGGCTTGAGTCGGCAAGTAAGGCCACGCTCAATGAAGAAAGAACAAAACGCTTTCTACCTGCAATGTGGAGGTTATGTAAATGTGAGTGGGCAGGCCGAGGCCTGCAGTGATGTTCCGGATAATATTAGTGACCCGTGCCATCCTTCGTCTATGTAAACAGGGATTTATGTGTGGGAGTGGCCATGCTTTTTCCTCATTCGGTCATTCATCCCCACTTTGTTATTCGGTGCACAAGTAGAACAGATAGGAACGCTATCGGCGCAAACATTAACAAAAACGCTTAAGAGCCCAACTGCAACAACACACACACAAACACACTTTAGTGTGCTGCATACAAGAATCACAGTCACAGTGGCCACTTTTACATGTATTGCTCTAGTAATTCTATAACTAGGACAGTTGAACCATTTGAATTTTTTCTCAAATGGGAAATGATGGGAAGAGAAATGTAGCCTTTCTTGAACATTGTGTTTTTGTTGCCTTGGTTTTGGTCGGACCGAGTTTGTTTCATGTCTTGTCTGTTCTCGCCAGCCCTCTTGTGACCTCGTGTCAACCAATCAGCTCCCTCCAGCCACTCGCGTCTTGTCCAGGTGTGCCTCGTTAACACATCAACTTGTTTGTGTTTGGTTCGCTGGGTTTCTTGACTCCATGTTGGATCATTGTTGTTTCTCTAAGTCATGTTTCTAGTTTTGTCATCTTGTGGCAAATGTTTTGTTTCCTTGTGTTTCTTTTGTTACTTTGCATCCGGACGTTTGGGCGTTTTTTTTTAAATGTAGCTATTTAGATGTTTCCATGTTCCTTGTTTGACTTTTTTTGTTGATGAAAATGAATCCCTTATTTTTCCCAAAGTTGGAGTGAAATTTAGCAGTTCCACTGGAGAATGTCACTGAATTGAGTGCAGAAATGCATTAAGGCTTACGTAACTCTTAAGAAAAGTGTGGGGGGATAATAGTAAAAAAATAAAAAATACGCATGATATACTGTATCTTTTTTGTACACAAGATTGTTAGTTAACAGGCTACTTTCAGATGCATAGAGGATGGACAAAAAGATGGGCAGTGCCATTGTGATTCTGGACAAATACGTAAGCTACACGTTTTTACCTCACGTTTTACTTCCCGTCGTCATGTTCGCCTCTCGCCAAGACAAACTGATCTTTGAGAAATTGAACAACAACTTGGCCCAAGTTCAGCAGACCAATTTCACAGCATTACAGCAAAGTCGGTACGTAATGGGTCAACGGTGCAAATCACTAGTGCATTATTTAAAAGTCTCTGTTCTCTTGTTTTGCAAATACACACGGCCATTAAGTAGACAGCCGCTCACAGCCTTTAAGGTAAAAAAAAAAAGGGGAAATGAAACCAACCAAAACAAAAAACACGGGAGTCTTATTGAATATGAGACGTGGAGATATCACGCAAACATGTTTTAATCAAAGTCATGCAAATGTGGCAGCCAAATTAGGGCTCCTGAGAGGTTTCCATGTGGATGAAACATCAACCTTTAATCGTGAGGATGAAAGAATGCTCGACAAACTGAAAAGCTGTACCTGCACACTTAAATGCGTGATGGCGACACACAATATCACACACAGTAAGATTAGAAGCAAGGATGGAGTGTGTTGACACCGATATTGCTACACTCTCTCTCTCTCACCGGTCAGTCCCTCTTTTAAGAGTCTGAATACAGAAGCGCCTGTGATGCTGTGTTAACATGAAAGCTTTCATGGCTGTTGAAAAAGGGCCGACTTTGATTAGAATGCGATTTGTGAAAGCGTGCTTAATGCCGGCCGCCGCTGACGACGGTGCTTTTAAATCCAGCGAAGCCGGAGCAGGGCAGCCTTCTGTCAAAAAATGTTGAATCGAGCGTTTCACCTCTGCATCTTTTTTCTTTCTTTGAATCTTGTAAAGGTCCACCGTACCAGTTTTACATGGTCACACGTTCACCAAATCACAAACACAATGTGCCACCACTTTCAAAAGTGATCAAACGCCCTATTTGAAATAATTGCCTAGTGCACCTGCTAATTGAATATCAAAAGGGCTCGCTGTTATTTCCACGTCACTTTCACCGGATCACTGGGAAATATGAATCATTCGTACTACAGAGAAAGTGCTGTAAAGTGGTACCTCGACAACTCAATTGACTTTTATATCAAATACATTTTTCTGTTAATTATGACTACCGGTGAATTTGTGGCTAATTCATTACGATGGTGACAACTAAAGTGTGTGCGCGACTATAACGTGACTTCATTCAGTATTCGTTAAGGGACAATGTTCTTAATGGAGGCCAATGGTTAAAGACTGTGAGACAAATGGCCATTGTACTAGCGTGTGATCTGTAAGTGGCTACATTTTGACTCATGTACTGTACCTGAAAAATAAAACAAGAAAACAAAGATCGCAAGTGATGTGTTTGGCACTGCCACATCTTAAGAGAAAGTTGTGAAATGTGGCGAAGTTGTTCAGAGAGGACTTGAGAGTAAAACCGGTCATGTACCAAAGCTAAATGAAGGTCATATTTGGGTTTCCTCTTGAGGTGTCTTCATGAGCTTAGACCAGCTGAGTAAACTATTACTCAGCTGGTCTAAGCTCATAAATGCACAGCCGTGAACAAACTGGAATGTATTGTTATGTTACATGCTAAAATGCTAGCTCCTCAAGTGAAGTTACACGACATAAAGGCTGTTTATGCCTTTTTAAATAAGTGCCTTGTTGTTATACTTGCAACAAATGCTACGTTTAAACTGCAGTTTATAATTGGGTTTGAAATTGCCTCACTGAAAATGTGTAGCGACAAGAAAATAGAGTTTGCTGCTATGCACAATGTAAAAAGGGGTCATTGATTATTAAGTGATATGGCTTATTTTTTTTCTTGTTTTGCTCTTTAACCAAGCAAAAATGTAGTTTATCCGATACACAAATAATAAAATGTTCAATAGCTGCAGCCCTAATGCCAATTTATAGTTAGTAATATAGCGATTGTGTTGCAGCAATTCTATCCGATGTTGCGCAGGCTTAAGTTTGAGCGTTATGTGAATCACGGACAGTTCAAAATGGACGTGATCCGGGGAAACCCTTGATTTGATTCCAAACAGAAACCGTGACATGTTCGCTGCTGGATGCGCGGCCTCGGGCCCTTCTGCAATCACTCCTCTTCACCCAATAACACTATTTTTTATTTTTTATTTTTTTTTGCAGCCGCCAACATAACAACTGCTCGCGTTATTATTTTAGACAGCTTGGATATGAATGCAGTGCAATGTTTTGCTTGGACAGTTCAGCCTGGGAAGACTGCGGCTTACTTCCTTAATATGAGCCGCGTGCGAGACGCTCAGTCAAGTTTGACCCTTGTTTGTAGGACCCTGCACATGGATAGATTACCAGTCTATTGGAGAAGTATATGTAGAGTTAATTTAGCGATGTGTGTGTGAATTACATGAAGATTGGAGTGTCATCACTGTGAGTCAGTACGTTGGTATGTTCTCACTTCTAACGTAGTAAAAAAAACGTAAACCTTTCCCCTTGTATTCCTAATAATGCTTATGAATGGTGTTACCGCACGCGCAACTAAAACGGATATCTGGAATGAAAAGTCTCAAGTGGCAACGGTGCCCGTGACTGATGGAAGGTAGGGGATACGCTTCCAATTAAACTGTCGCTTGCAATGCAGCCACCATTCTGCAGCGCCGTGATTTTCTTTCACAGGCTCACGTCTTGCACAGAAAATCAATTTGCAATTTCCAATATCCCGGAGTGAGTCGCTTCCACAATTTGAAAGCTCCACGAGTGAGATTATGAATAGGAGGCGGCACAAAGACTCGTAACCAATGATTGGGAGGAGTAATAAAAGTAAACAATGAATGTCTTCTCCATTTTTCAGCCTCATAAAATATCTGTCTTTGTTGTGCTGAAAGATTATTTTCTCCAAACAAACAGGATCTCGCCTAACCAAAAGCAATGCATTGCTCAATGGTCTTCCATTCTAAGCAATACATCAACCCGAATCCTAGCTCTTCTATTTGTCTGCAACGGGCGGTGATGTTTGTTAAACTTGTGTCATCATTATCTTCCATATTTTTTGACTAGCAGTATTTGCTGCACAATAAACTCCTGCTGTTGTGGTTATCATGCTGCGTTAGTGGGGCAGACGCAGCAGGCAACTGGCTGAACGCTGCGGCAAAGACACTTTATAAATTACACACAACCAGGAAATAATAGGACATTTGTTTGCCTGCAGTTGCTGTTTTGTCGGTGTCGGGCAGTAGTGGCATTACAAGTAGGACGGTTACTAGTTGAACGACATCCTCAGTAGTGTGGTCGTAAAGTGAAGCTACTTCCAGGATGAAATAGCTCTGTAGCATCCACAGGCGATACTTTACCCTCGGCACTTCTGAACCTTAAATGCATGGCTTCCATTTGACGTCACATGCATATACTGTACGCCTTCGAAGGTGTATAAAAAAGATTACTGATAATTGGTGGAATCAAGGCAACTGAACTGTTCTTGTTTGTCGAAGACGTTTCACCTTTCATCCAAAAGGCTTCTTCAGTTGAAGATGATTTCCATTGAAATAATAATTCCATTGAATTCCTCTTCAGCAAACGCAAAATTACTCAGAATACTGTGTTTACAATACAATGTCTTCTTGCTCTTCAAATTTGGGGGTTTAGTTCCCTTTTAATAAAACAATCGACTGCTAAACTAGTCATCACAAGCAATAAAATAAAACTGCGTGTGTGTGTGCGCGCACATGCGTGTTTGTGAAAATAGATAGAATAGCTAGAAAAAAATGAGAAGGCGGATGAAGCTGAAAAGCATAATTTAGGATGATTTCACCCAGAAATATCATTTGTGCAGGTTATTTTGGTTGTTGGTTAATACATTTCTTGAATGAATCACTTTTAGCTTAGCTCCCAACATTTTCCAAATAGTTTGGCTAACGCTGTGTGCCGCCTTTTTGACGGTCTCCTCCAGGTGGCTCAGAAATGCAACCATGCAGGCAACCACTGGGAGCGCTCAAATCACTTTATGAACCAATAGATTAATTAGGAAAATGATTGCCAGGTGATATATTATTACCCTCCTAAAGATGTGTGGTCAATGTTTTTCTCTTGTATGTTTTCAAACAGAGGCATTGCCATTTTTATCATTTTTCTAAATTTCCAGTCAAAACACTTTATGATTCTTAATGACACCATTCAGATGTAAAGCATGAATCTCACATTTTGTAAAGTTAATTTTTATCCCAATAACAACATAGCAAACTTTGTTTGTTTCTTTGTTCACTTTCCCGCCTAATGAAGTGCATGTCTCGATTAGTGTTTTTTCTTGTTAGCCCAAAAACAATTAACATTTCTCACGCACAAAAGACAGAGATCTAAAGTCTTAAGTGGATTGATCAAATCTGCAGGATGTGGCTCATCCGATGTATGAAGGCATAGATCGGTGCTGATCCAAAGTTTGCCTTGGCTGAGCTCTGCGCGCTACTGTGTCCCAATTTCATTTCATGTTGTGTTTGTTAGCATAATTATGCAAACATTTTGGGGAAATATTGCGCAAGGTTGAGGAGTGTGCCAAGGAAGAACCCATTAGAGTTTGGGTTGGATGCCGAGTTTTTTTTTTTTTTTACTTTTTCAAAATTAGAATGTCAACATTTCATTTCCATTCATTCTCAGTGACTCATAGTTGTATTTTACTGCTTTGACTATAGTAACTTGCATGAGGTAGATGTACAAATGTGTACAATTTGGTCCTAATTCGACGTGTTTGACTTTAGCAGAGGACGGCACTCGCACTAATGCCATTTTAGTTGACATCAAACAATATCTACATGCTAGGAAGTTGCTAATTTATATTACTGAGCAAACCAGTGGAGCAAGAGTGAGTAATAAGAATAGCTCATTAATTTTTGGTGTACACCTGTAGCTTCAGTATGCAACAAACGTTACTTTCAGGCCCCGCATAACTATCACACTATAGAGGCCGCGGAATAATTTGCATTTTTAAACATTATCTTTTAATGCCAGAAGTCGCATACTAATCAGGTCAACTGCTCGGCGACGACAGACTGTAATTTTCAAAGGCAATTGCGAAACTGGAGCCAAAGCAGCAAAGTGTGATGTAAGGTTATTGATGGGAATGGGCTGAATCCTCCCCTGCCTTCTCATTAACTCGCCTCCTGTCCTTCTTCCTCCTCCGTTCAATGACCCGGCTGCGCGCTATCAGTCTCTGGTGTATCGAACGGCACGCGCACGCCAACCGACACGCACATCAACGCACGCGCGTGCAAGAAGTCTGTTTGCATACCAAAAGCATATTTCATAGCTCAACGAAATTGAAAGCCTTATTAATTATGCAGACTACACAGACACACACACACATAAGGAAAGAAAGAGTGAGGGTGCACTTGTGTTCCATTCTTCCTCTGCGTCAAACGAGTCAGAGTGCGAGAATGATTGAGTCGCTCTGCGTCATGGAGAGAGCGAAGGAGAAGTTGTGGGGTGGGAGAGAAAGAGTGCACTGTCCTTAACTGTGCACACTCATCTTTATGTGTGTGTGTGTGTGTGTGTGTGTGTGTGCGTGCGCGTGTGTGTTGTCTCGCCAGTATAACGCCCTCTCTGTGTCCCCCAAGCCAGTGAGTGTCACTCACACACACTGAGACTATTGTCAAGACGTTGGCCGAAGCGCCCCCGAGGCCCTTTTTGTGCCACTCCGCCCGTCACAAAAGGGCAGGGAGGGCTTCGCTTAAGTCAGCGGTGTCCAAACGCCAACCCTCGGGCCAGTTGCAGCCCGTGGCCCGTTTTTAATAGGCCCACCACACACGGGTATTCGAAAGCTGAAATGTATAGAGCTCGCTCTACAATGTATCTTCTTGACAGTACTGTACTTGCGCTTTTCCACTTCATCGTACCATAGGCTGTCGGTTTTCCACTTCAAAATAGTACCGTGCCACTTCGATCGCATCATTCAATACGAGACGTAACAACAGTGGCGGAGAACGAGTGTCTACTGCATTTACTTCTTAGCGTGTGGCTGTCAGACCGAGTCATTTCTGGATCGGACTACAAGACAAATGTGATCTTTCACGACTGCACTAATGTCAGACTACTGCCATAAAATCTTGCCGCCTCTCGGTCAGCAAAACTACACGTTTATTACGATACCAGCGTGTTCCGTCTTACCATCACTGGGCTTTATATTGTCAAATCAAACACTGTCGGGGAGGCAGGACCACAGAACGTGTCACCGGTCACCGCGACCGGATACACCCGTTCCCATGGCGACAACAACAACAATGGATCGGGGCAATGTATTGCCATATTTTCTCCACTTGATGATGACTGTATCTCTGTGTTCCATGACATATTTAATGCCTTGGAAATACTTTTATTCCCTTCTTCTGACCGAAACCTTTGACCATTGAGATCCCGCTGATGCTTGTGGAAGCTCTCTGCGGACCGTGGCTTGTGCTGTAAAATGGGACTACAAAAGCGGAAGGAAAAGCATACTAGAACAGCTGAACCTAGTTTGAGGTTAATCAGAGGCACTTTAAATGGTGGCTGGTGCGTCCTGACTCCCATTTAACATGAGTTTGAAAGTGATTGGTTTATCCTGAACACCACCCCAACCTCAGTTAAGAAACGGTTTGCGCACTTACTAGCATTACTAAGATGGTGCCTACCCTTGTGGACGCCTCGGTTACGTGCTCTCTAGTATTGTCTATGTTTTTGTGTTTTTCGTTCGTCTTTGGAGACATTACGTGACTCACTTACACAAGGGAAGACTTGTTAAGCATCAGGAAGTCTACCCGGGACTTTCTTTCACCAACTTTCGCAAATCCACTCAGTTTTCGGGCAAAACAAAAGGCGACGGAATATGCTTCTATATGAAGAATGAAAAATGGTGTATGGACATCATGGAGCTCAGCACACACTGCAGCCCGCATTTAGAGTCTCTGTTTTTGAACTATAAGCCATTCTACTCGCCGCGTGAATTTGCATCTTTTATTCTCACCGGTGTTTACATTCCGCCTCAAGCTAACATGAACGCTGCACTGCTAACGCTCGCTGAACAAGTAAACGAAATAAAAAATTTAAAAAACACCCATACTCACCCCTCATTATTCTCTGGGACTTTAACAAAGCTAAACTCAACCACGAACTCCCTAAATACAAGCAGCACATCGACTGGGAAAATAGCATTTTAGACCACTGCTATACTACGCTAAATAACGCATACCGTGCCATACCTCGTGCAGCCCTGGGCTCGTCTGATCACTGCTTAATTCACTTAATACCGACATAGAGAAATAAAGATGATTCTGATTCTGATTATCTCTGTGGTTTGTTTTTACTTCCTTTCTTGAATTTATTTTTTCCACTTGAGTTGTACAAGCTATAAGTCACGTTAATGGTGGAAAGTGTTTTGAAATGATTCAACTCAGTCTGTTTTGTTTTGTTTTTAGGGTATGTAGACTTCCTCTATCCACTGTACTTCCTTGATTACTTTATTACTTTCCTGTTTACAAAAAGCCACAAAAACGTGAATAGGTGAGTTTTTAATCGATAACTGGGGATAGGTTCCACAGGGGAAAAAATGGCAATAGGTGAACTGTAAATATGCTGCAGATCACTACTAGAATACTGCACAGCAACGGGTAGACATAACAGTAGCGTATTAGTTTATCTTTATAATATCTTGCCGTGCAAATGTTACAATGACATGACGATGTCAAATGTGTTGGAGCGAGGGATAATTGAACGACATTTAAGGTGTTTGAATATAGGCTCCGCTGAATGTGAGTGGGCATTTATGAGTTGGAGTGTGCGGTCTTCGAGGGGGCAAGGCCAGCGCTGCGTTTGCTCCGATCCGACAGCACATTACGCCGAGCTCTGTTTAACCTTGTAGCGGGAGTGACGCTGATTCTCAACTGGCGGGATGGATTCCAGTCAGCCCGTCGAGCGTCACAACACGCCGACTCGACGCGTTGCGGGGGGGGAGAGGCCAGCGAGCAATGCGAGGCAAAGAAAGACGTGGCCAGATATGATAAACGAGACGGCGTGCGACACGGAAAAGACAAGCGTGGCTTGTCGGTGATAAAAGTGACAGCATGCGGGAGGAGAGAGTGGACAGAATGCAAGGAAATAAGAAATGTTGAGGTGGAGGTGCACAAGGGAGGGAGATGCAGTCAGATATCGTATATCCTTGATTGAGTGTCTATTGTACACAGCAGCATTCCAAATGACTCTCAACACGGTGCACGTGTGTGTGTGTGTGCATGTGTGTGTTTGTGTGTGTGCGTTTGAATGACTACATCCTCATCCTCACTTTTACTCTTCCATTCACTGCCTCTTCACAGTGACGCCATTGTCAAACCCTCCTCTGGTCAAGTCTTAATGGGCATTAGCAGTGCTCCTAACGCGCACACAATTAGAGTCTAATGGTCCACACAACTCGAGAGCAGTCATACATATGTATGCACGCACACGCACACAGAGGCTCGCTTGTGCGCCACCGTCCCGTTGGCGTCTTTTTCCCACAATGCTCGTTGTCATGGATATTTATAAGAGAATGACTCTTACAGGGATGAGGCGTGGAAAGCCATGAGCATCACGAGTGAGCCACAAACACACACACACACACACAAACACTGCAACAAAAGGAGCTAATCTGAGTCATGGGCATTTGTCCGGTAAGCCTGGCCTCACATCGCTCTCTCTGAGCTTTTGTTGCCGTTTTGTTTTCACTCCACTATACATGGACCAGCCTGCACAAAGGGATAAACATTTCAAAAGCCTGCAAACAGAGTCAGTGATTTTCACTGTTTTTCTTTGTGTGTGCGTGCCTGCGCGTGTGCGTGTGCGCAAGCCCAGATGGAGGCTGAGCGAAGGCAAGTTTGGCCAATGCCAGAACGGACAGCTTGATGATAACAAAGCTGTGGCGGATAGCAATGCGGTAGGCCACAAGCGATCTCTCGCCATACACACACACACACACACACACACACTTGTACAATAACTAGTTAGGGCTATTATCATGAGTTAAGTGGGCGCTAGCTGCGGTTAAGCTTTAATTGCTCCCAGCAAGAGAAAGTGATCTACGGTCTAATAGAGTTTCTGGACTGCACTGCAATGGTGTTTATCAAGGTAGTAGTACCCGCGGTGCCCGCACGAGGGGCCCGCACTGCTGCAGTAGAAAGAGAGAGAGAGAGAGAGAGAGAGAGAGAGCGAGAGAGGGACTGCATCAGGGCGATCTGATGACCTCGCTGCTGCAGTTAATGTTCTCTGGCACTCAGACACAAGGCTAAGGCGCTGCCTCATACCGCAGGGGCTGCTGTACTACAAGCTAGTGCGTGTGCGTGTGTGTGTGTGTGTGTGTGCGTGCGTGTGTGCGAACGAGAGACCATGCCACAGAGTAGGCATAAGTAGCGAACGCCGTCCTTTCTTTCTTTCTTTAGGTCTTTATTGAGTCTTTCTGTACTTGTGCCGCACTCCAAACCCCCCCCCCCCCTTTCCTCTGCACCTCATGCGCTCCTCTTCCTCCCTCCCAACCCTCTCTGCCTCTCCTTCGCTCCCCCTCTTCTTCCTCTCTCTGCAGTGCAGCATGGTGATTATCATTCCTCTCACAGCGTCAGGCCTGATAGTCAGATACTGCTGAGTACCCTTCTACATCACCTGCTCGGAGCAATGGAGGGAGGCGGACAGAGAGGAGAGGAGTGAAGGAGGAGGTCTGCAGAGAGAGAGAGAGAGTGAGAGAGTTGAGGAAAGGGGAGAAATGTGGATTGGTAGACGCTTGGTGAAAGAGTGCAGCAGCCTGAAAAAGGGACAATTGCTCTAGCTGCAGAGGTGCTCCCACTGCAACAAACATATGTTTGCAGCAGCATATAAAGCATATAAATATGTGTGTGCGCATGTGTCTGTGTGCGCCAACAAATAACTGTGCCTAATGCGTGTTTTATTTTTCATTTTAATTTTTTTTTTACACTAGTAGCATGGCGCCTGTGCTCATCAACACGTGGGAGCAGACAGTCGCTGTTTGTTTCTTCATCGCAGCAGCTGTTTCGACTTGCTTCAAGTCATCTTCTGCATTCTGCAAATTCCGCAAAAAGACCCCTTAGACCCACCCCGCTGCTGGTCAAATTCTGTCAGCCCTGCCAAACAACACACACTCGCAAGAACTATTTTTTTTCTAGTATGTTCTGCGTTCTAATCGTTGTTTGTCAGCAGAATTACACAAAAACTTATTGTACGATGCCAAGAGGACCAAGAACACCTTAGTACAAATGTAGACATTTTACCACTTTGTCAAACATTGCAAGATGATTTTTTTTTTCCATTCATTCGAAATGGTGCATATAATCAGATATAGTTATGACTCTTGATGACAAACTAGTGTGAGGTCTGTGGAAGTGCTTTAAGATGTAAAATTTAGTGTGCAGTTTCCCCACATTCATGCGTCGTTTTTCTTGTGTGCTCCTGACACGTGTCTCAACCTGTCCGCGTGACCTCGCGCGTACGCTCAGTAAACAACACAAATGTTCTTTGCAGTCAAGCCTCAAGGGGAAACCACTTCCCACGTCACTCACCGCAAACACACACACCCACACACATCTATATTTAAATTAGCAGTGTAAATATATCACCTTCAAATGGATTGTTAACACATCCGTCTCAGCCACATGGCTTATTGTGAACTTCTTCCTGTCGGCATATTTCGCGACGTTTCCCTTCTTTTAAGACTTTGATGCGTAACTTGAACGGGAGCTGCGAAAGCGTTCAGAAGGTTCACGTATGAACGTTTCTTGAACGAACCTGAAACTCACAACAAAGCCGGAGAGTGCGTTAAATCACACAGAGGTCAAAGGTGAGTTTGCTCTGCTCACGGGCCCCTCCGGCAAACCGATAAAACAGACAAGCAAAGCGACGATAACAAAGCAGAGTGTTAAGACTCACAGATGAGTTTGTGTTGATGAGATAAAACAAAGCATCAAAGATATTCATCTTCATATCTCGCCAGTTAATTTCACACTTAAGGCGGACGTGGGGGGAAAAAAGATAAAATAAGCAGTGGTGGAGCTAATGAAATATTCATGGTGAAATGTTAAGGAGTGCAAGAAGTATTTAAACTGGTTATAACACCACAATATCTTTAGTTTTTCTTGCAATTTAGGCAGGTCAAATCCATTATCAAAGCAACTGTAAGGAATTTTTGTAGGCTCAGTGTCCATTGCAGTCATTTATGCAAATGAGGCTCTGACATCATCGAGCGACTTTTAGGACAGCCAATAGCTCCTTTCCTTACTGAGGAGTTGGCAACGCCGCTTGTGAGGTGTAATTTATTTTTAAGTGCCTGAAATCGGGAGTCGTAAGTGCTCACATTTTGTTGTCAAGCTAACCGAGATAAAGCCGCTTTGCTAATGGAGAAACATTAACTCAAGACAAAAGAGGCTCTGTGGCCTATTGCTTCAAATTATTTGCTGTGCCTGGAAAGTTACTCCCCACAGAGGATAGAGTACTTTATCGTGCATATCTGTGTCTCACTGATTTAAAAAAAAAAATAATCACTTAGTAGGAAGCAACTTTTTTTGTTTCGAAGACTTACAAGGCCAGTTTAGCCATTATTTGGGCAGTATTTCAGTGCAGGATGTCTTGATCCGTTTAAGAGCACCATCATTGCGACAAAAATTGCTAGTAAGGAAGTTGCTTTGGAAGAAAGGATGTGTTTGTTTTGTTTTTTTGAGAAAAAAAGCAAGCAGAAATCAAGAGCGATTCTCACAGGAGGACGCAGATCCACGTTTTTCTGCCGATAGACTCTCGGGTCTTCTTCATAGCAAATTAATAAATAGCCAGGAAATGTCATTATCTTCATAATAATCATGAAATAATAATAATTTTAAGAATTATTCATTGTAATAATTTCTGTTGTTTTTATTTGTAACATTTGTAAGTGTTGTACAAGTGTAAAGAGAATTTAAACACTGAAGTGTCACAACAATCAAACAGTCTCGCTGAATAACAAATAAAGCAGCTAACCAGTGTCCGCCAGGCATGCCATCAAAATAGGCCATCTTAGTTGTACTTTGCAATCATCTCATGAACATTTACTTACCCATTCAGTTGCGTCTAGTAGAGTATTTATTCAGTTAACCTAATTTTCATTTTTGCTAATATGGCTCAAACAAGCCACCACAATGAATACTGTAGGTCTTCCCTTCCTTTAGGGACCGCTAAGCCCCTCAAAGTATTTGGTAAAGCTGGCCTTTAATTGAGTCTTACAATATCCCATGTGGATGGCTATGAGCCACTTTTTGCCATGGAAATAATCACGTTGAACAAGCGGAGACATGTCCACGAAATGAACCCGACTCTTCAGGACAGCGAGCAGGATAATTAGGATGCAAAGTTTCACACCTCAATCTCTGTTAGGGAAAATATCAACAACCTGACAGGCGAGATTGCAACGGGGATGTCAGGTGTCTGCGTGATTGACGGCCGGCCTCTGGCCGCTTCCGCGCAAAGCCACAACAGCACCAGAAGATAAATAACTCGGTAACAAATGCAATCATGCGTTGATAAAAGAGGTATCCCTTGTGATCGCGGCCAGCGGCAAGCAAGATTTGGACGAGGAAAATGCACGTTGTTATCCATCCTTAGACATTAAAAGTTGTTTTTTCATTCTTTTGGGTAAATCAATGCTCCCGTTCTGATTACGAGGCAAAATCTGAACAATTTACGTGTGCATTTCAAGTGATTAAGTAAGTAAACAATTGTAATACAAATAATGAACGTTACATCGTTGAGTTGGTCTGGGCCGAATCGTCCCCTCATTGATTAAAATAACGGTACATGACTTAACTGGCCACCCTTCGCAGTTATTTACCATCTTCAATGTTCTATACGCCTATAATCTGCCGTATTTTAACCATATTTAATGGCTTGTGCTTGTCCTGCCATTTAATTTTCCACAGATGTTTTAAATTGTGTTTTATTTGTTTGTTGTTTGGGCAGACGTGGGTGTCAAATTCACAAATTCACCCATTTGCAGATTTGATTTTGGGAACTTCTCCTCCAGTATTCACCAACAAATTCACCTATTCGCTGTTTTTGTGCTCCGGCCAAAGCCCTGTCTGATATAAAAGGTATTGCGTTGGCGCTATCTTGTGTTGCCAAGGAACTATGTTGAAGTAAGGGGAGGAGCTTCAACATGCTTTTTATCCATGAATCAGACTACAAGACAAATGTGATCTTTCACGATGGCACAACGTCAGACTACTGCCAAAAAAATCCCGTGTCAACACTACACGACATTTATTACGATACCACCATATCCCGTCTTTTATGATCACTGGGCTTTATCTTGACAAACGAGGACAAAAAGGTGTGGGGGGTGGGGGGGGGGAAACGTGCTCAGGTGAGGACGTTTTGAGATGTCCATTCAAAGATTGCTTGAGGTATATCCAGATATACTTTTAAAACGATACGGCTCGGAAGCAGGCAACAAAACGTTACGTAGCCTAGCAAGCTAGTGCTAGCACTAACGTTTGTACGTAAACATGCTGGCATGCTGTCGACTTATGCTCTAAAGCTTTGGTACAGTAAGCATTGGTTTGTGCACGTGAAAAAAAGTTGACAACAGCGAGCAAGGGAGGCGATGTGCCGGTCACAATACGCAATCCTATTGGTCGACGTCAAGGTGAGTTGTCTTTGATATGTCACACTACAAGGAAGATATCCAAAAAAATCAAACATGCTTGACTTTTCACTTTGGCGTCGTAGGGATATTAGAGCCAAATCATTAATCGTGCATTATGTCACACTGCAAGAAGTTTTGTTATTCCCGACAAAATATGTACTATATGGGGGAAGGCATTAATTACTCAGAGATTTTTACTATTCAAGGACGAACAGCGTATTTCCAAGACATCAAGATGCATTGACATTATATATTATATATTACATATATTCGACCGTGCACTTACTCTGGGCCCACATTGGTACATATCCGATACGTGTCGGATTTTCATTCAGAATTGAAAGAAAAAAAAAAACAGCGGGGTATCTAGTGAATTGTCCAATGAGGTATAGACTAATATATAATAAAGTACAACTGATTTAGTCATTATACAGCTCCTTGACGGGCAGCACGGTGTACTGCTGTTTAGCAAGTCTGCCTCATTGTTCCGAGGTTCACGGTTCAAATCTGGAAATGGAGTTTCCATTTCTGTGTTGTTGTTGTTTTCAGGTACTTTGGCTTCCCTCACATTCTAAAACATGCATGTTAACTGAAGACTCTAAATCATCCAAAGTTGTGAATGTGAGTGCGCATGTTTGTTTGCCTTTACGTGAACTGCTATTGGCTGGCGGACCAGTCCAGGGTGTACCCCGCCTTTTGTGCACAGTCAACGGGATAATAATAATAACTAGAGCTGCGAGCAGCAATGAATGGGCCATCGCACCGCTGGTCACGTTGAGGTACTGGCACGTTGGGGATTCATTAAAAATGAATGGAAATGTCATACTGCATCGTCATGCAGTAATGGATAAAATTATAGTTGAATTTATTAGATTTTATGATAATTATAATAATAATAGACTCCGGCTCACCTGTGACCCTAATGAGGACAAGTGTTATAGAAAATGGATGGATTGACTACTCCTTGTCGTCAAACCCCAAATTTATGCAGAATCAGCAAAGAACCCAAAGAAAGCTTCTCGTCCTGATAACCATGTTTGTTGTTTTGCTACGTGTACAAAGCTGGTCCCATTGCTTCATTTTGCAGCGCAGGACACCAACACCACATCCGATTGCACTGCACGTCTCACACAAACGCGACCGCGCGCAGATGTTGTATATACCCAAACACACGTGTTGAATATGCAGACACATGTAACAAGAAGAGACTTAATTAACTCAAGCTCGTTAATTCTCTTTGAACCGACTGGTGAGGAGGTTTACACACTAATTACCTCCATGACTCAGGCAACCTGTGCACGCACGCACACATGCAAATCCTCACATTAAAGACGTACCATACGCATCCTCACGGGCTGGTATAACACATCTTGCGGGCGTTGGAAGCCTCGTGCAAGCTTATGACGCGTGCTTACACAAAGGTGTGAAGTCTAGCTCGTCAGCATATGTACACACACACACCGCAGTGTGAATGGCATCACGCTCTTGTTGATAAATAAAACCTATGTTAAGGTATTTTATTTCTTTCAATCTGCAAGAGGATTTCATACGCCATGCTTTGTTTGCTATAAAGTGTACAAATTCTCTGAATTCCTATTGCTTGTATTTGCAGTGCAGCGGCATTAACTGCACACATTATACATATTAGCCAACCCACTCAAACACACACGTGCAGCCCAGTGGAGTGGAGTGAAGCTCCCGTGTCACTATTGAACTCTAATGGCCTGTGTCAGATGAACGGGAAGGTTTTCTTTTTTTTATGTCCTCTGTCAAACTCAATTAATATTCCATCAGGCGTGAATTCATAGGCAACACTGCACCTTTTCCACCATTCGTCAGCGTGTGTGCATGCGTGTGGTCTTATGCATAATGCAGACACTAGTAAAACTGAGGAGCAGCTACAATAGCACTCCGAGCAACAGAAAATAAATCTGCTTAACAAAGTGAAAAGCATCCGTCATAAACAGACAAAATAGAGAGTATAATAGTGCAAAGTCCAAGGCCAAAGTACTGCAACATAGTAAGCCAAGCACAAACACAAGCACTGCTGTGAAGAGCAAAAATCTGTAAATGATGCATACCCAAAGGTTTGTAATTGCCTATGTGTGCCACAAGGTGGCAACAAAGCACTTGTTTTAATGAGATAATGCTGCGGCCTAACTAAATGAAGCTCCTGTCCTCACTTCAACTTAGTCCTTTAGCGCCAATATTCCACAACATGGGGCCAAATCAATATTTTATATTAGACCTGGCTTTAGCCTGAGCACAAAAACAGCAAAAAGGTGAGTTTTTCAGCAAATAACGGCTGATAGTGCCCAAAAAGCTCCACCCCAATATAATGGGTTGTTCATTGCACCCACCCCTTCACAAAGTTTTGTAGGAAATTTGCTAGAATAATTCTGACAGACTGCAATGGAAACATCACCTCTTTAGTAACGATGAAACAGTATTTTAATGAGCAAAGTCAAAGGAGTAGCTTTAAAAAGACCTTGGCATGAAATTATTGACGATGTTTAAATTTTAATTTTAAAAAATGTAGCAGGTGGGACTTGATGAGAAGCAAAAGCGTGACGGTCATAACACATTCAGTCTGGACACTAATTGAATTTAATGACTAAAATTTTTGTTGAAGACCCATGTAGGTTTTTTTTTCTTCCAAGGATGAGCGCAAGCGAGGCAGCAAGAGTGAAGGAGTTATGGGTCAATAAAACCTGCCGTAGGGAAGAGGAGAGGGACTCATAACGAGGTCAACGACACATTATTGATCGGCACGTCATAAAGCTGACTAGTATAGAGAAGAAGTAGAAGAAGTGTGGCTAGGAAGAAGCCGGTCCAAAGAGAGGCGGGAGAGATACTGTTGTGAGAAGCAGAGTTGACTGCATTCAGAAGGATGGCTGTGTGGGGGAAGGAGTTTCATTGGGGGGCTAAGATGGCCGGGAAATAAAATTAGCAGGGTGAAAAAATGAAAAAGGGCACCTCGGACCAGAAAGGGAACCAGAGGGAAATTGAATTATATTGAATTACGGCTGCACTGATGAATATTGTAGCGGAACAGACACACACACCCGTACTTCGGGCGCCTGAAGATCACTAATAATAAAAAATATATACAGTCTCCTCCAAAGGTATTGGAATGGCAAGGTCAATTCCTTGGTTTTTGTTGTATCCTGAAGACATTTGGGTTTCAGATCAGAAGACGACTATGAGACAAAAGTTCAGAATTCCAGCTTTTATTTCATGGTATTTACATCGAGATGTGTTCAACAACTCAGGACAGAGCACTTTTGTTTGAAGCCACCCACTTTTCAAGTGAGCACAAGTATTAAAACATGTGAATGATGGGTGTTTCGAGTTGCTCAGGTGTTGCCTTTCAGATTGACTGCTTAAACATTGGATAGTGCTTGTTTTTGGCGTTGGGTTTCACCTGTGAAAACTGCATTTGCTGTTACGCAAACATGAAGACCAGAGAGCTGTCTAATGAGAGAAAAGCAAACCATTTTGAAGCTGAGAGAATAGGGAAAATCGGTCAGAGCTATTGCGCAAACATTGGGTGAAGCCAACACAACAATTTGGAATGTCCTGAAAAGAAAGAAACTACCGGTATACTGAGCAACAGACATTGAACAAGTCGGCCAAGGGTATCGACAGCAGAAATATTGTGAGAGCTGTGAAGAAAAATCCAAAGACAACACTCAGTGACATCACTGCCAACCTCCACATGGCAAGGGTGAAGCTATCACAATCCACTGTTTGAAAAAGACTTTGAGAGAAGAAATATACAGGCCATACCACAAGATGCAAACCACTCATCAGAAAAAAGAATCAGAAGGCCAGATTGGATTTTGCGAAGAAGTACGCAGATGAGCCACAAAAGTTTTGGAACAAAGTTTCCTGGACTGATGAGACCAAGATTAACCATACTTTGGCCTTTCCAAAGTGATGGAAAGGCCAAAGTATGGAGAAAGAAAGGATCTGTTTATGATCCAAAACACACAAGCTCATCTGTGAACCATGGTGGAGGTCATGTCATAATCTTTACCACTACAGTGGAGGCAGTGTTTTGTAACATTTTAATATTCATAACTCATTCAAGTGTAATAATAACCTGGCCTCCGTAAATCAGTAGGAACAATCAAAGGTGTCACCCTCAACTTGGATAACGAGTGATGGACTTTATAAAAAACGTGCTTAATGGAGGACTATCGCTTGTACTTGGGAGGTGAGTCTCCACATGAAGGCAAAACGTTTCTTCTTTTTTTTCTTATTGTTGTCGTAGTTGTTTTGTAATGAGTGCCCAAGTGTGTACCGCTTTCCCGTGTCGCAATATGATCGTTTTTCATTCCCACAATCGTCACACGAGCTAAAAAAAAAAGCAAAACAAAAGATTTTGGGAGATTTGCACATGACGTCAAGCGTCTCTTAAGGGCAGCATGGAGGCCTCGTGGTTAGCGTGTCCACCTCACAGTTCTGAGGTTGGAGGTTCGAATCCAGCCTTCCAATATGGAGTTCGTATGTGGCTTCCTCCCAGATTCCAAAAACATGCATATTATAGTCATTGAAGACTCAAAATAGTCCCTAGTGTGAATGTGAGCGTAAATCGCCCAAAGTCAGCAAAGATGGGTCAAAGCTCAACTGTCACCCGAAGGGTAAGTGCTCGAGTAAATGGATGGATGGATGGATTGATTTTTGCCGCAAATTCTAGTTCATTCCATATTTTACAACCACATGTGCGCTTCATTTGATAGTTTCTACTTTCTTAATGCTCAAGAGGCAGTTCTCTAATAGCCAAAGAAAATGTCAGCGTGAGGGCCTCCTCCTTGGCTCAAGCTGCCCTTCAGTTTTATTTTCAATCTGTAATATTCTTGAAACTATTTCTTCCCAATTGTTTTCAGATTTCATTCCACCTACGACCATAACCAGATGTTCAGTAACAAACAGTTTTTAGTTTTGTTTTTTTTAAATCTAATGTATTTGCTTTAAGCTAGGAGTGGAGAAGGTAATATGACTGAGGAAATTAACCGGTTCTCAGTTGCCATAGCTACACACTCTTCAGTCTAAACTTGGATGTTTCTTCAGAGAAGGCATCCGAAGTCTGACTTGTGTACACAGTAAAAGGTCATCGGGGTCCCGAGTTTTCATTTATCTGTGAGAGAAAAAAAAAAAACAGCTTGACGGCAGCTCCGGATCAATTATTAGAGATGTCAACAATTCAGCAAAACAAACCTGTTGTCTCAAACCACTCAACTTCGACCAAAAATAATCACATTTGGCTTCACATCGACCAGTCTTCCTCTTCCTCTTGTTGCTCTCAAATAAGCAAAGTCCCCATTTGCAAAAGTATTTGTAATTGTCTGTCCATTCATTTGTGAGGTCATGGAGGACCTGCAGGCTCACGATATCTGGTCTTGTTTGTCCCAAAAGGGTTTGATCCCTAAATGTGATGACCCCTAAACTATAGACTTGTCCAAAATATATAGCTAATATATAAGAATAACAAAATGTAACCCCAGATTCATTAATTAATTCGGAGCTTATTCCAAAACTTGTCCATTTAGTATCTCCCAGATGAAGCCACGATGAAACATCTTTTCTCTCTTTCTCATCTCAAACCAAGATTGGGACCGTCTGCTTCATTCATTTTGCTGTCTTCTCCACTTTAATGTTTATTAGGTGAGATGTTCAAATGTTCCCTCTGTGTTTGGAAGAAAAGAAAAAGGCTTTTTTATCCCAGCCGTCCATCACGCGTCCCTCCAGTTTATCCCGAGGCGACATTGCGTCGAGTCGAGGTTTTTCCCGCCCTAATCTGAATTTTTTTCTATTGTTGTTCCTGCTCCTTCCCTTTTCTTCCTCCCCCACAAACAGCACGTTTCAAAGCTGACGGAAAGCCAAAGGGTTGTAATGTTGAGGTGAATGGGCTTGAGAAGAGCTACGAGCTGTGTGTTGTAGAAATTGGCTTCTGGGTGCCGAGCCACTAGGAGTCATTTACACTGTGATGTTCGCTTCCTCGGCGCCGTTCGCTGCACGGAGGTGATTTGTGTGTTGGAAATCAGAGCAGGTGCGATGGCCGCTTTGAGGGAATGATGTGGACTTGCTGATTCATCGTTTCCCCTGGAGCTTTGTCACTGGTGGTCAGGAACAGCCCACTGGTGCACACATCCTGACTGCATTTCAATGTGCTACCAAAAGAATATTTTTAGAGCTGTGAAAAACGATACAAATCTGAGTGCAAAGTAGGACTTTGGCTCCTCTCATTCCCTTTAAACGTAGCGTAAGTGCAGTCTCGTAATGGCAGCGATCCGTGCGTGAGTGGAGCATTGTCACTGCTCTTGGCCAGTGCGGCAACAGGCAATGTGAGCGGGTACTCTTATTAAATACAGAATGAGCCGGTGATAACTCCAGCGACTTCAATACTGTATCTCCACGAACCTCAGTATCTGTCTCCCTGTGCCCCTCAAATTCAACCAAAATCGTGTTAGATCAGCAGTCTATCTTGCGCCAGTATTTAGACGTGGCAGGCATAGGTGTTGAGCGACTTTCTGCCACCAAATTGTCCTCCACCAGGCGCATCTCCAAGGACGAACGAACCCTCACTGCGTCGGAACGGCCATCTTGGCGCAGACCAGTCTGACAAATTTCACTTGCATGAAATCAGAATCCGCTGGCATTTGCGCCCTATGAGTACACACTATTGTCACAGCTGCACAATTAAGCCATAATAATAATACAAATCCATATAGACACACTCACCACTTCAACATTAGGAACAATGCAATCTTATGAGATCTACAATACAACAACTTTATAGAATATTGGTTCCAAAAATCATTAATATGGTCAGTTTGACTAAATAAAGTATCTGAAACATTAGAAACTGTTCTCAGTATGATTCAATACAGATGTACACCTCTGTAAACTTTCACCACAATAATAAACATTGTTAAATAAATATTTCTTGGACTGTGTCAAACAAAGCTTCATGTTATTTCATCTCCTGGATATCCGTTGCTGCTACTACTCGTTCTGGTTAAAGTGCACGCAGCAAATTGAATAAACTGCTTCTCGTAAGCGGCACGGTGGCCGACTGGTTAGAGCGTCAGCCTCACAGTTCTGAGGACCCGGGTTCAATCCCCGGCCCCGCCTGTGTGGAGTTTGCATGTTCTCCCTGTGCCTGTGTGGGTTTTCTCCGGGCACTCCGGTTTCCTCCCACATCCCAAAAACATGCATTAATTGGAGACTCTAAATTGCCCGTAGGCATGACTGTGAGCGCGAATGGTTGTTTGTTTCTATGTGCCCTGCGATTGGCTGGCAACCAGTTCAGGGTGTACCCCGCCTCCTGCCCGATGACAGCTGGGATAGGCTCCAGCACGCCCGCGACCCTAGTGAGGAGAAGCGGCTCAGAAAATGGATGGATGGATGCTTCTCGTAAGTGTGGTCTTAAAAAAAATACAAATAAAGCAGAGCAAACATATATGTAATATTCCGCTATCTTTTTTATTTATTTATTTATTATTATTTTTATTTTTTTCTTCAAGGTTTCATAACAGCTCAACCTTTGTGCAGGCTCTATCAAGTGTTATTGTTTTTAAAGGTCTATTTTTGATGCAGCTTAACTGATGTACCTACAATTGCGTAAGGTAAAAAATACTCTTTTTAAAAGTGCTATACTTTCCCCATGTGCTGCAGCAATGTTAAATTCCAAATAATGAATAAGTGCCTCAGGGCAGGCCAAAAAGGTTTGTAAACATCAGCCATTGCCCAACAGTTTTAATATAAACAGGATTAGCAAAGAGGTTTGAAAAGCCACCGTGATTGGTAGATGACATTATCCTGCATTGTATCAGGCGTGCGCATAAACACCATCCCATAATCTCAATATGTCTTTGCCGGCCGCTGCCTGTACCTAATCCCCAGATTGAGAATCTCAGATTAGGAGTCTCCCTGATGATTAATCCCATATTGTTTGTGTTTTGTGTGTGCGCTTGCCCCGCAGGGGACCCTTCGTCGGGTGACCTTCTCGGTGGTGAGCCAGGCCCAGGACGCCGGTTGCTATGACAGCGGCCTGGAGGATTCGGAGACCCCTAGCAGCAAGAGTTCATCAGGGCCGCGGTTGGGAGCCCTGCCGCTGCCCGAGGAGGGTTATGAGCGCACCACACCCGAGGGCAGTGTAGGGGAGGAGGAGCATGTGGAGAATGGTCAGCGGACACACACGCACACACACAAACACGTACAAAATCTGTTACACAATTTGACAGATTTTGTGTGTGTCATCCACTCATCATGCATTGTTCTTCAATGGCCCAGCCAAGATGTCCACACAAGGAGAAATGTGCATACAGCATAGGTGGGATATCAACGGTGGTGCCATTGAAAGAATATGAAGCTCTCACACAAATGCAGCAGAACCTCGATTTAACAGACTGCGATTTAACGGATGTCGAATGTACCGTGAAAATCGTGTTAAATTGTCACTTAAACCGCCGTTCGTCTGTGAGGTCCTGAATTGGCCGCTGTTGTTTACTGGCGCTGTGGCGCAGTCAATAGGCAGAGACTGGGACTCGTATTTCCAGTATGAAGACAAAATCCGGGTAACAGACGTGCCTATGTGGCAGCCATGTTGGATGTGGCACAATCCATCAAGGGCAATGGCGTAGGTAGGCAGTTCACGTATCTACATCTACTGTACATCGTGTACACTTCTGTGGAACATGCTATTTTTTGGTACAGTATACCTTACAGTTTTTGTCAGGCCCTTCTCGATGACATCTAGTTTTAACGGAGGTGAACTAGAGCAAGTGTACGAACTTCGCGGCTCACGATACTGACTCTCAATTCGCCCCCACAACATTGTTCTCACAACTGCGCACCATTAAATTCCCACTCCCACCCATTTGTTCTAGCAGACGGTGTTCCACAGTCGCCATTGTTGTTGCTTCGTTCCTTGTTCCGGAAAGGAAAGGAAAAGCGGCTACCGGAAATGGCCACAAAACGCAGAGGAAACTTTTTGTGTCACTCAGTATGAAAATAAAAACGTTTTAATTTACCAGAAAACGCTAGTTCATTTTTTAAATCACTGCCAAGGTCACAGAGAGACAAAACGTAATTGTCATCGTTCCCCTCACAGCGTATGGACAGGACATCACAGCGCTGCAAGAACTTTGGTAATGCATGAAGGTCACTGTGACCGTAGATCCTTTTGGGACAGTGCATGCGGTTTAATTCTGCTCTCAGACAGACAGGAGAATTGTGGGGGATTTTTTTTTTTTTTTTTTACAGGCAGGGGAAGTTTAATAACTTTTCGCCCAACAGTCAGATGAAAAGGTGGCTTTAGCATGGAGAAGTTGTAATCCTTGTTTAAGGTCGACCGAGAAGCACTTTGACAAAAATGATATTCTACTAAAATAACATTTAATTTCATTTCCAAATTATTACCTAAAACATTTTTGTAAGTAAATGTGACCCAGAATGTGAACGACTGGAGTACTCAGCTCACAGTATTAATCATAGAGCACGTTGCACTTTGTACACTGGTTAAAGAAAAATAGACTTTAGATAAAAGCAATTTTTATTTAGTGAATGAGGACCTTTCAGATGAAAACATTGCAATATTATAAATATATATATATATATATATATATATATATATATATATATATATATATATATATGTACTTTTGATACATAAAATTTCTATTAACACAATAACATGTCATTGTGAACAAAGACTTTTCTTTCTTTCTGGCGCACGTGATGATTCGCGGATGTGTCAAAAGTGTAGCGCCAACTACTGGAACGAAGGACTTACTTGATAATGATGTACTTGCCTAAAAAAATAGGAATAAATATAACAATTATTTCCTCAAAATTGTGTGATCTGGAAACAATTTTTCATAAATATTTCTAATACAACTTCGCCACTGGTAACATTTCCAGCTAAATGCCCATTCAACAACAACAAAAACATTCACTTTAACTCAAATGTTAGCCACGTAATAAGTCATTTTCCTTACTGGGTAATTTACACAAACTGTATACAAAAATAATTTTGTCCCCCAATTTATAGCTCCACTTTGTCTGCGTCTCAGGGTTAAAAGACAAAACTATCATTTCTATAATTCCGCACGCTGACAACAAATTTCAAAACAAAGTCAACAGGTTTTAAAGCCAACTGTGGCTGTAGCATGATGAGCAAGAAAATTGCCTCGTCTACCTTCTTTATTATTCCTGATTTAATTGAACACGAGCTCAGCATTGATCCAAACATGAGTGCTTTCCAGAGATAATAACGCTAACCTTTGTCATCAGGTATGAGGGGGCGTGGCTAACCTTTGAACTAGCACTCACGGGATATTAAAGGGCAGACGTGTAAACTAATCTATTCCTTGCATGTCTTTAAATTTGAATTTGTCATCCTAGTTTTTAATAACGCTCCTCTGTCTCAGCAATGGCTTTGGTTTCCAGCCGACCTTTAACCTTTCGAGTTATAACGCTGAACCCGATGGTTCTTTCTTGCTTTCCTTTTCCTCTTTTTGTCTTCATTTTCGTAGCGCCACCAAGTGGGCCGGAACGGAAAATTAATCGGGCATTGGCTAAATATTAAAAAATCACATACTGAAAAATACAGTAACATGTTAGAGGAGCTGATAGGCATAATCAGCATTGTGTCATCTCCTCCTAATAGTGGCTGAAAAGGAGTTTTTTTTCAACAAAAAATACTATTAATGTATATAGCTCCTTTGAAATTGATTTTTTTCCGACAGCACAAAGCAAAAAATAAGTTGGGGCACTTGTAAGTCAAGATACCACTGCACCTGTATGTTTTTTTTTTTCTTTGTTTTGGGGTTTTTTTTTTTGGGTTCTGAGTTGCTTTTTCTTGTGCGTTCAGATGCCAGGCAGCTGCCAGATGTGGCGCTAACCGGAAAGTGTACACGGGAGTGTGATGAGTTCGGCCACTCGGACACTTGCTGGATGCCCGTTCACCCGTCCCCTCGCCAGCGCCAACGCCACGGCAGCGACCCCCCGCGCCTCTCCACCTTCGCCCCCGGTGACGACAACAACAATCTGCGCAGAAACGACCACGCGAGCGACAGCGAGAGCGCCGGCAGCACCGGGAGCTCGGAACCGGGGGCGGTCACGGCGGGAGAAGGTCAGAGGTTACCGCTAGTCAACGGCGATGCTCTGGGCACCCTGGGAAGAGCCAACAAGAACGTGGGCGACCACAATCGGAACCTTCTCAACCGCAAGATGACCTCGGCGTCGTACGACACCTTCAGCAGCGCTGGCTTCGGGAGGCGCCGTCAAGATGAGGAAGGAGGAGAAGCAGGCCAGAACCCGGCGGAGGTCATCCCGCTGACCCGGACAGGAGCGGACTACAAGACTACGTCCTGCCTCACCTTGTCACGCCGTGAAGTCTACCTGTGACCTACCCCCACGCAGCCGTCGCTCCAGCGGCCCGCCGGCCGGCCGCCGCCGCCGCATCCCGAGGACTTTGTAGGATGGGAAAACGTTGCTTGGTTTCCCGAAAGTTGTACATGCATTTGAAACTTCTGGATTCAAATATTTATAGCCACTTAAACTTCAGCCAGTGATAGATCAACTATTTTGAGAGCTCCTGCCAGGAGTACTTTCCTTTCAAAAAGAAACAAAACAAGAAAAAAAAGAAAAAAAAACGAGTGAAAATTGCCTGCAGGCAAAGATTTTATTACGCCCATGTGGGGGAGGAACACTTCATCTCCTCTTTTTTTTTTTTTTACCTGAACCCAATGCATGCCTGACCTTCTGCCACTGAGGCCACTGTGTGAAGAATAGAGAGCGTGAACCCGAGAGAGAGAGAGAGAGAGAGAGAGAGAGAGAGAGAGAGAGCGAGAGACTGAGTAAATCACGACGCCATAAAGGCTTCAGGACAAAATCAAACTTTTAAGACTCAACCGTCAAACATTCAGTCTCGTCCAGTCAGATTCGATAAGTACGAAAACACATCAACTGGGGCATTCGGTCTTCTTCTTTTTCCACGTTTATTAGCGCCACACTGGAAAGGAAAAAAAATGAGAAGAAAAAAGTTGTTGAAGTATAAAAGCATCATAGTACCAGAGACGTGTGATGTTTCAAGAATAAAGTCATCGTGTTACAATAAAACTGTTGTAATATTAAAACTGTAGGAGAACAAGCGTACAGGGTTAAAAAAAAAAAAAAGTACAAAAATATTGCAAAGGTACTAGAATAAGGTCGTAATATTATAAAGTTCTAAATATTATAAAGTTCTAAATATTATAAAGTCGAAAAAGTTTTGAGAAAAAACGAGAAAAGGAAAAAGTGAATTTGTCATTTTAATGCGGAAATTCGTACATGCAACAGTGTGAGACCAACATCCGCCGTCTCTTTGTATATTTGTCAGATAATATCATCGGATAAATATAGCTAAATAAAAAAGGTTAATGATTGTACAAGCTCAAGCAATTAAGTGATTTCAGTGAGGTTAGTTGTTTCTCAGGAACAGGCAGTCACATTAAACTGCATCGTCCGAGAAAATGAAGACTTTTTTTGTAACATTATCGCTTTATTCCAATAAAAATGGATGTTTTCCCATAATATTACAACATGTTATTCCTGTAATAATGTGACTTTATTCTTCTTGAGCCTCTTTTTTTTTTTTTTTTTTTTTTTTTGCTGTGGTCCTAATCGTGTGTTGTTCGTTATAAGGTACAAGTACATTCAAATACCTTGAGGAGTACTTCATTTTGACAGCTTGGAGACGTACCTTGTACCTTGACGGATAAAAATGGACTCCAACTGTACTATTACGTCGGACTTTGTACCAATGAATAAGTGTACAGGAATATTAATGATGATCTTAATGATCCTTAATGCAGGTTCGCCTTTATTTATAATAGCAGAGTGCAACAATGTGTCGTTGTTTTTTTTTTTTTTTATGATACAATGTAACCACTCAGAACACACGGCATCAATAGTATCATAGCGTGTTTAACATATTGCCTTGGCATCCAGCCTGTATGTATAGAAAGTATGTAGAACAAAGCAGCATTCTACACTCACCTACTTGACCCCGCGTGTGCGTGAGCACGCCAACACACGCCAGCTTGACAAAGCCACGCAAAAGCGTTTCGGCGTTCTGGAATACATTTGCGCACGTTTCAGTGAAGTTGTAACATAAAGACGATGGGCATTCGCTTTCATGCGGGAACGAGCACGCTCGCAAGTGGAACACTTAACGCCTGATCCCCTCCAGCCAATATTTCCAAAACATCAAATGTATTTAAATCTCATCCAGCGCCATTCAAGGGATTTCCATCTACTGTATGTAACACATTAGCCAACGTGCAGATAAGACATATTCAGCATAGTGTAAGTAGGTCTCGTAGGGGAAAAGGACTCCAAATAAAAGCTGACTCTGCATGAAAGATAATGCTAACCACTTCTTTGCTCTTTAAAAAACAGGGGGGTAGAAAACCACAAGCCTTTTTTGGGATAACATGGATACATCTGTATTTTAACTGTGTGCTTATGGGGAAATGTTGGCAGTTGGACTGGTGACATCTTGAAATCTTATTTTAGAATTTCTTTTACCGAATGGTGCCGACCGGAGCGTGCCCGCTTTCCTGCGCATGAACTGGCTCGTCCTTGCCACGCAGGAGCGGCTGTGGATCGAGGCCAGCACATCTTAATTGCCGTCATCAGCGTGCGGGTCGGGATAATAGGTTTCGCACGTCCCTCCGGTCTTAATGAGTTCCTTTTCTGGCTCTTCTCCTCCCTTGATCTCCACATATCTTGTTATGAGCGTCTCAATATGTGAACATAAGCGGAAATTGTCGGGTCTCCTCGTTGTTCTGGAAACGTGGGCTTTTCCAAGGTTGTGCCGCAGTTTAGATAAGATTCCAACAGAGGATGACAAGTGTCTTGATATGGAACAGCAGGAAATACAATGATAACATCAAAGTTGACACTTTGTATATATGTATATACCTTCACCTTGACAAATATGTGACGGACACCCCCGAGCTCCAGTTTCCTTCCCGGAGTCATCTTTATCTCCAAATCTTCTGAGCTTTTGCCCTGATGGACTGAGGCGCAATCAATCTACTGACATGGGCCCAGGAATGATCTCGTGACGGAAAAGGTGATGATGGACTTGCCCCGACTCTGCTCTTTTAAGGCAGTTTCATTATTGCACCTTTCAAGAGAGCTTACTGTAAATGATTCCGTTTGGGTGTGTATCTTTTTTTGATAATATACTGCACGTTTAAACATGTTTCACTACTGCAAAAACAAGCGGGGGGACAGACTAATGAGACATTTTGTCAGATAAGACAGCGGACATCTGTCGTCGCCCTTGTGCTGTTTCTCTTATAGCCATGTACAGATGAAACTACACTGTAGAACACACAAGTGGATCCCGTTAAGGACAATGGCATGCTTAAGCTCTTCAAATCTGCACTTACGATGAACAAAAAAAAAAGATAAACGGGAGGAAGAATTTTTGCTCTTATAATTTTTCTCCTCTAGGTTTTCTTTTCCTACGCGCGTTTCACTGTTTTTTGCTGTTCCCTTCCTCTTAATGACATAAGAACTAATTGCATTTGCTATGGCGAGGATGAAAAGGACCTGTCGGCACACAGTTTGGTATGAAGACAAATCCTGTAAGTTTGAATTTGACATTAAAAACGTCAAACACTCACACGTCTCTGCTCTTTGAGACTTTCACACACTTAGATGCGATTAACAACCATTTGAGCACAAAGTAGTGAAGTGAGGAATTATCGACGCCCTCGTTTGGGACACCGAGTTACAATGGAACCACTTAAGGTTGAATTTCACTTTGTTGTTTGTTGATTTTTTTCCGAAATGCATCAAATATGTTTGAAGGTACGTGCTGAAAATGTACTGAATTGTAGAGATAGATCATAAAAATAAAAAATAAATGTCCTCATCTGGGCTTGATTTTGAGGGGGCGGGGCTAAAAACTAGCCCCGTGACGAGCGCGGGTTGGGGCGTATACTTTCCAGCATGAGCCCCTCCCCTCCTATATAAACGCCAAGCGCCCTTATTCCATGCAGTGGCCATTCAGCAGAATGGCCACTTCCTTTTTCCTTTTAACCTAAACCCATTACTACCAGTATAGCATGCAATTGGCCATCGAACTATGCCTACAACTCGGGAAAAAAAACATCTTCACTGAAGTGTAATGTGTTTGGTGTTATTTAGGCTACTGTGCGGCGACCCCGACGGGATCCGTGGCCTCTTGCGGTCATAGTACCCGCAGGAGGCACGGCACAACAGCGTCAGTGCCGTCAGCCTCGCAGTTGCCGGTCGTACGTCGCGGGGCAAGGAGGAGGAGGGAAAAAGATTCACACGGGGTCCTGTGCACGTCGTGCGGCTGCGGCTGCTTACGGTGACCCTAACCCGCTGAATTTCAAACGATGGAAAATTGTCCCGGCAGCACGGCTGCTGGTCATTATGGCGACTCAGAAGACGTGTGGAATGTCCATCACTGGGAATTCTCCTCTCCCCACTTGGGAGCCGTGAGAGAAGGCACAAATTTGATTGACAGCTCAAAGTTCTGAGGAGGCGGGGTTTTCAGAGCATTCAGCAACACGCCCACAGCATCTGCATGCTGAAAGAATGTCTCAGTTCTTCACCATTTTGTTGCCTGAGTTCACATACTTGGCAATGTTTTTATTCATTCATTGTCATTGTTGTTTTAACAAGACTCTTTTCTGTGATGATATTTTTTCGGTCTGTTTGTTTCAACTTGAATGTCTCCTATTTCCGTGCATGGGTTTACTGTAGCTGTTGAAAATGATTATGGGGAAATATGTACAAGCACGACAGACTCACTGAAAAGAAGATGATTGCGCAATTGTCATTCCAAGGTCGAAAATATGACTAATCTCCGACCAAATCCTTTCCTATCACACAGCCCACATGACAAGGACAAGGACACTGTAAAATATACATAAATGTGTGTGTGTGTGTGTGTGTGTGTGTGTGCGCGCATTATAGCGGCATGGTGAGAGTGGTTAGCACATCTGCCTCACAGTTTTGGGGACCGGGGTTCAAATCCTGGCCCCGCCTGTGTGGAGTTTGCATGTTCTCCCCGTGCCTCCGTGGCTTTTCTCCGGGTGCTCCGGTTTCCCCCCACATCCCAAAAACATGCATGGTAGGTTCATTGACAACTCTAAATTGCCCGTAGGTGTGAATGTGAGTGCGGATGGTCGTTTGTTTCTATGTGCCCTGCGATTGGCTGGCGACCGGTTCGGGGTGTACCCCGCCTCGGGCCCGAAGATAGCTGGGATAGGCTCCAGCAGCCCGCGGCCCGTGTGAGGATAAGCGGCAAAGAAAATGGATGGATGGATGGATATATATATTACCTTTGGCTAACAGATGAAAGAAAATAACGTGAAGGACTCCTAATGTGGCGGCACGGTGGACGACTGGTTAGAGCGTCAGCCTCACAGTTCTGAGGACCTGGGTTCAATCCCCAGCCCCGCCTGTGTGGAGTTTGCATGTTCTCCGTGTGCCTGCGTGGGTTTTCTCCGGGCACTCCGGTTTCCTCCCACATCCCAAAAACATGCATTAATTGGAGACTCTAAATTGCCCGTAGGTGTGACTGTGAGTGCGACTGGTTGTTTGTTTGTATGTGCCCTGCGATTGGCTGGCAACCAGTTCAGGGTGTACCCCGCCTCCTGCCCGATGACAGCTGGGATAGGCTCCAGCACGCCCGCGACCCTAGTGAGGAGAAGCGGCTCAGAAAATGGATGGATGGATGGATGGATGGACTCCTAATGTCAAATCCTGCAAGCATTTTCCTTTGCGTAAGTATGCAACGCTGACACCGTGTGGTCATTAGAAGAATTGCAACTGCTTGTACATAAATTATTTTAACAGAGAGTGGATGCTGTTGTGGATGTTTTTTGTTGTTGTTGTTGTTATAATTCCTTTCAATTGAAATGCAGTACTAAAAAGCCACTCGTCTTAAATCTTTGTAGTTAAAATGTCTTTTAGTGTGCGTTTTATTACCATGACTACCCTTCCGCAGTATTCTGCTGTTAAAATTTAAAAAACTCATGCACAATTCACTGATAATTTATGAACACAGCAGGCTCTTCTTCGTCCGCGTTTTATGGAATGTGTGGTACAAAGATAAAAAGAGTGCCCTAAAGTAGTAATAATTTACAATTATTAAAAGGAGAGAAATCTGTCCTGTTAATTGTCCAGTAAACTTTTCATACGATCGTGACACTACATTCTGTAAATAACTCCTTTACAACACCACGCACATTACTTATTTATGACTGGATTTATTACTTGACAACTGAATAGCAACATGCAATTTTTCTCCACTCAATTTCAGCATATTTTCACGCCACAGTTGTTGGTCTGCTCTCTTTTGGTAAGCACACTTATCATTTGGGGGAAATTCTTGTGCCACCTGATCATTTTCACCCATAAATCAAAAACACTTTATTAAATGATCTAAAACATACATGTCAAACTCAGGCCCGGGGGCCAAATTTGGCCCAGGATGTCATTATATTTGGCCCGCAAGACCATATCAAATGTGTATTAGAGCTGGCCCCAGTATATAGCACATGCGTTACTAATATTTCAAATCCCAGAATGCTTTGCTCGTGTGTTGGCCCATCAGTCTAGACCGACGTTCCGCGAGCAAATTTACACTTCCCCTTCCCAAAAATGGCCAAAGGAAAGATGGAAAATGGTTCAGAGCAACGTGGCTCCAACAAAGAATAAAACATCATTGAATTGTTTTTTTTTGTTTTTTTTTAAATGTCCTTTATCAACTCCTCGGCAGGGACTGTTAATAGTTTGAACTTTGGATTTTTATTGAAGGACATTCTTATTTTTTTGGGATTGTTTTGTTGTTGGCCTTTGAAAAAAAGATTTACATCAAAAAGAAAGGTAGTCGGAGAAAGATAAATAGAAGATGGAGAGACAGAAGAATTCATGTTATTTATTGAAATACAAAACAACAAATGCCACTGATGTCTTTTATCGCAAATTTGATTTCTCGTGTTTATGATATTAAAGTTAGTTTATTCCAGATTCGGTGTTGAAGCAAACTTTAAGTTTGTTGTCGTATGATCAACTTTAACGCTACATTTCTGTAGAAAAGGGAAACATGCACATCGCAGTGATTTTGCATTAAATATTGAGTTTGTCCCGCGACGTTGTCCCAGTTTTGAATTTTGGCCCACCGTGAATTTGAGTTTGCCACCCCTGATCTAAAACATCCCCTATCATAAATCAATTTTGTCCTTCCTCAACAAATATCAACTGCTTTGCTTCAGTTTGCTTCACGGATAAATCACCAGATAAGTGCGCTATCCAAGTAAAATAACAGCCAGCTTCTCAGAAGCATCAATTAAATTCCAGGGAGAGACTCAGTGGATGGATGTGCTTTTTTGCTTTTATTGTCTTATGTTATTGATTTCATAAAGATAGTAAACATATTGCAAGGGTGGAGCCCTAATACACTAGCTAGCGTATCAAATGGTCTTTGGAGCTGTCAAATGCAACCAGGGTTTTATTAGAGGAGGGTGAGATGTCTTTCAATGACTTTTATCAACCCATTGAAAGATATCATTATGAAAACTATGAAATTTACGTTTCCTTATCTTGCTCCTTTTTTTTGCATATCATATTGAGCATCACTGCCGCAGGCTGTCAAGACCAAAATCCGGGATCCAAGCTGTCAGGGTGCTGCCTTGCTCTCTTGAGGAAAGCCTTGCGAGTGGCGCTGTAAACAGGCTGATGTGCTATTTGAGCCTCTGTCGGCTTTTTTTTTTTTTTTTGTCACAGCCACATCGGCCAGAGCGCAACAAACAGCTGCCCTCCCTGACAGAAAAATGACACGTTATCATATTTAAGCATACTAAATCCTTTAGCGACTTATACACGCGGGAGCCTCAAGCCGCAGCATGACGGGCGACAAGTGAAGGATTTTTCTCGATGACAGCAGGATTCGCTTTATGGGTTAGAGGAGACTAAGAGTTAGGGTGGTTACAGTTTGGTTGGGGTTAGGTTTTTGGTAGGGGTACGATTATGATTGGGATTAGATATGGGTTAGTATTCGGGTTTGGTTTAGGTTTTTGATTTATGGTTTGGGTCAGGGCAAACATGAAGGGACATAGGTTAGGAAACAGATTTGTGGTTAAGAGTTGGTTCAGGGTTATTGGAAGGGTTTGGGTCAGGTTTAATGAGGTAAGGCCTAGGGTTTGTGTTTATGCTGGCGAATGGGTGAAGATTCATTTTGGGGTTCGGACTAGGGTTTTGGTTGGGTTAGTGTGAGATTTTGCTTATGGGTCTGAGTTCATGTTAGGGTTAGGATTAGGATTGGTTTTAGGGTTACATTTGAAAAATGCTGTTCTGGGGTTAGGGTAAGGGGGTTAAGTTTTTGGGGGATTGGGTAAATATTATTTTTGGGGGGTTAGGATTAGGGTTTTGGTAGGGTTAATTCTAGATTTTGATTTAGGGTTTAAGTTAGCGTTAGTATTAGCGTTGCTTTTAGGGTGAGGGGTTAAGGTGCTGGGGATTGGGTGATTATTTTTTGGTTTAGGATTAGGGTTTGGGTTGGGTTAATGCTTGATTTGATTTTAGGTCCGAGTTTGTGTTAGGGTGAGGATTAGGGTTGATTTTAGGGTTAGATTTAAAAAATGCTGAGTTTTTGGGTTAGGGTAAGGGGTTGGGTGAAGATAATTTTTTTGGTTTAGGATTAGGGTTTTGGTTGGGTTAACGCTAGATTTTGATTCAGGGTTTGAGTTAGGGTTAGGATTAGGGTTGATTTTAGGGTTAAATCTGAAAAATGCATGGAGTTTTTGGGTTAGGGTGAGGGTTTGGATTTTTTTTATTATTATTGTTTTGATTGTTTTATTGAATTTATTATCTGTTACACACTCAATCAGTTCCTAAAATGTTCAATTACTTTGGCCATCTTGCTCGATATGATTTGTTTCATATATACCAAATACTGCGATTGGCTGGCGACCGGTTCAGGGTGTACCCCGCCTCTCGCCCGAAGATAGCCGGGATAGGCTCCAGCGCGGATAAGCGGAACGGATGATGAATGAATAACATACCAAATATTAGTTCTATGAGTTCTATATAAGCAGGTTTTATTGTTGCATAGCTTTGAGTCAGCACAGTATGTGTGTAGCAGCCATGTTTTGACTACTCCCTGTTTTTCTCTTCCTTTCTCATCATCCGCATGTACTCATTACCCATAAAGATAAGTTTGAGTGCAGCTGGATGAAGATAATTGTTTGCGAATGCTGTGGGAATGATGGGGGTGTGTTTCTTCTTTTTCTCTTCTTCTCTCTGTCTCTCTCACTTCTGGATTGTGATGTTTTGGCAGAGATTCGGTAAAGGGTAACAACTCATTACAAATTGTCCCCTTTCCCCAAACCCACAAAGACAAGATTGCTTCCTTACTTATTGTGTCTGAAAATGATTTGCCCAAAAACAACTGGTGTCAGAAGTGGGATTGCAGGATTGTTCGCCTCCGGATCAGTGACTGATCATCCGAGATTCAACATAAGAAATGTCCAGCAAACTTTGAGGGGTTGTCTCAGTACAAAAATCTTATTGGTTTTTAAAAAAAAAAAAAATTTTACTCTACTTTTATAACCGAAGTACAATTTTTTTTTAATAAAATAACATTTGTATGATGATAACAAAGATCATTACATTCAGTCTCAAATCCCTATACCTTAATGGACATCCCAAATAAGTATTCCGATAAAGTGTTTGTGTTATGGTGAGGTGATGACGACGCATTTGTGAGAGAAATAAGGCTTTTTCTTTTGCACACGCTTGATCTATTTTTCAGGTTATGCATAGCAGAGGCCCGAGGGACTTTGGGCACGAACAGCACAGCTGGCCCAGTAAATTGCCCAAATGCCATTTCCCTCCTAAACAGCTGCCTGATGCTCTCAAGGAATGACAAATATCTGCATTGTTACGGCACATTTTCACACACTTGCGCCACGCTTTTCAGTTTCTATCATTTTATGACCTGCTGCTCTATACGGAGAATTTGCATTTTGTTTGCCTCACAAACTTGAAATTACATCACTTTGGTTGAGTCTCAGCGCAGATGGCCGTGCAGCAAACACGTCTGTGTGAAGGTGACGTTGTCTGGAGAAATCTTTCTCTTAATGAAGCTCCACAATGTGTGTGTGTGTGTGTTTTCCTCACTCGTTGAGGGATGAGGTAAACAAAATATTAAAAACAGCTCTCTCTATGTTGAGGTGCAGTTATACACCATAACAACCTACAACCATAATTCAAAAAAGGTGGCCAATGCATTCCTTGGAAAGGTTCTTTTATTTAGTGCATTTTTGGATTATGATGGATTATAAAATATTTGGATCCCCTGAGACCACCTGTGAATTCTTTTATTGGCATTCAACAACATAGCAAAAGAACAGATGCTTAAAGTGGATATGAATTAAGTCATGCACTGAAGCGTAGCGTTTTTATGTTTTCTTTTTTTTATTGTCTCCCATGTAAGAGCTACAGTTAATGACAGCAACTAGCCGATAATCCAGTGCTAGTTAATGATGGTTTTACAGCGGCAACGCAGTACAACTCTCACCTCGAATTAAACATGACCAATCTTCGAAGAAGTCGATGAAGTCAACGTCTGCCAGATAAAACCTTAGAATTAAGCAGAGTAAATGAGCTGTTTTTTGCGCAGTAATGGCTAACAGGCCTCTGGCATCACAGATGAGTTGCAATGCAGATGCAGCATCACTGATTATAGACTTTTGTAACACACTCAACTGGATCATTTCAAGCTGATAACACACCGTAATAGATAAAAGCATATGCTGTGTCATGATGTGTAGTGTCAGTTCTATATAGTTATCGATAAAAAAAATCACCATTATGATCATCGTAAATGAAAGCCGTCAGAGTGGTAATAATGTAATTTCTGTTCCGAAGTCCTGCCACTGGAGTCCAATGCAGGAGGACATACGCGTGGTCCTTCAATGCAAGGTTCCATTTTGCAATCAGGTTGCATGCTGCTTGGGTGGTTGTGTGTGAAAGTCCCCTCAGGCGTCCGATGTTTCGGGGACCTTGTGGGAAGCTCTTCGCTGGGGCGCTTACGATGCAACCTGACAGAATCTACTGGTGCGCCGCCAAATGTATTCAAGGAGTAAAACGTGACAAGAAGAAGTCAAGTGATTCGATTTATTTGTCTGTGGGGCAGATTCCAGCAGCTTTTAAATGATCATATGAAGTATATCATCATCTTTTTGTTTGAGAAAAGCACTAACATTAGACAAACCTGCACAATATAATCACTTTCCATCGACACAGTCGGAGAGGTATTCATTTTTTATTTGAATGTATTTAGCAATTTAACACTGCAAACGACAGTAGTTCTATTATTTTATTCCTGTTGTGTAAGCTTGCATCAAAGTGTTCAGACTCCCCGTTTTGTCAACAGTCTTTATTGATCATCGATGGCAACAACGACAAAACAAAAGTGGCATTAAAAAAAATGTTAATTATACTGTACCATACACACCAACATCAACAATAACAACAAATAAGGAAGTTTTTTATTTTTCATTCAAAATGTAATGAGAGCTCTAATGATCGAATGTATTTCTGGCATGAATGATTGGCGGAAAACTAAAACACGTCAATTCTTTACCGCGTGACTTTATAATGCCGTGATGATCTTTTTATTTATTGCAATGGCTTCACGCCTGGTTCAGCTTTGCACTTTTCAGGAAGTGTGTGATTGTGGAGTTTTTTTTTTTAATGAACATCAAAGAGTGCTCAGAGCTTATAAAGATAACCTGAATGCAATTGTGCACAAGCATAGTGTAACATTTCAAGGGACGTTCATGCAATGGGATCTGCATGGGAGTCATATTGAATCAAATGCACACGTGCAGATGATGCGGCTACAGTGGCCAGTAGCAACAGCGCCATCGTGTGGGGGAACACTTAAGTTGTGCTATTCAAAAGGAGGTAACACTGTGTCATATTACAAATGGGGGAAATGGGTGCACCATCTTAAAGCGAGTTAGTTTGTGAATGTTGATTTTCAACAAGACTTTACTGATTGTAAATCACAATAATATTATGTGCATTTTCATTGGTCACAAGTGTGTGCTCACAAGGCAGATATGTTAGGTTATGGTGCGAATTGTGCGTGCCACATTGCTGGGGGGGGGGGGGGGGGGGGGGGGTGGAAACACAACGCATGCTCACAGTCTCGCTCATACACGTTGGTAGCACACCGGGGTGGAAAAAAAGTGTGCAGGTGTTCAACCAAGGCTGGTGATGTTAGAGCGACCACCAGGGGGTGCTACAATACGATGGCCGGACCTGCGAGGGACGCAGTCATCAATCTGAGCCCCTGTGAATATAAATTAATAGGGACAATTACAACGTTACAACACAATATTTAGCAACATTTACCTTGTGACAACAAATGTTGTATTTTCATAATTCTATGTAATAAATCAAATGATAGTAAATCCAATAATGGCGAGCGTTTTGCAAGTGTTATCCGAACACTAAGTTGGGCGAGAAAACACAGTGGGAAACAGTAGAAAATGCAATTCAATAATCCATCCATCCATTTTCTGAGCCGCTTCTCCTCACTAGGGTCGCGGGCGTGCTGGAGCCTATCCCAGCTGTCATCGGGTAGGAGGCGGGGTACACCCTGAACTGGTTGCCAGCCAATCGCAGGGCACATAGAAACAAACAACCAGTCGCACTCACAGTCATGCCTACTGGCAATTTAGAGTCTCCAATTAATGCATGTTTTGGGATGTGGGAGGAAACCGGAGTGCCCGGAGAAAACCCACGCAGGCACAGGGAGAACATGCAAACTCCACACAGGCGGGGCCAGGGATTGAACCCGGGTCCTCAGAACTGTGAGGCTGACGCTCTAACCAGTCGGCCACCGTGCCGCCCAACTCAATAATAATGATAATAAATATGCATGCAATAAACATTCAAAAGATTAGGGTCACTCAGACAATTTCCTTATTTATTTGAAGAAAGGACAGGTTTTGGTTTGTTTGTTTGTTTGTTTGTCTTTCAAATTGAAAATGTGCAGACTGTATTTCTGATTAATCTTTTCTTCATTGGAATAAAAAAAAAATGTGCTTTTCTATCAAAAATAAGGACGTCTCCAAGTTACTGCAAACATATGAATGGTAGCTTGTATAAAAAATGTTGTTTCTAAATACTAAATAATAAAACTTATTTTCCTTTAAAACATTTGAATGATCATATACTTGATTAATATTTTGCATCTATTTGTAA